>NW_024412396.1:25414514-25427021 GCF_014898765.1 Herpailurus yagouaroundi | reverse complement strand
AAAAAAAAAGAAAGTGTAATATTGAATCTGTATTATTTTTGAATTACCAATTTTTTCTTTCTATACTGTCAGCTTTTGCTGTATGTACTTTGGGGCTCTCTTGTCAGGTTCTGTGTGTTTATAATTGTCATATTTTCTAATGGGTTAACACTTGTAGTGTTTAAAAAGTTCCTCTTTATACCTTGCAGCACTTTCTGTTTTAAAGTCTGGTTTCTTCTTATAATACTATCAGCATTCTAACTTTTTTATAGTTGCTGTTTGCATAATTTATCATTTCCATCCATTACTTTCAGTCTGTGTATTTGCATCTAAAATGTGCCTCCTATAGACAGTACATAGTTAAACAATGTTTGTTTGTTTGTTTGTTTACTCCTATGTAAAAACAGTTGTCTTTCAATTGGGTTTTTAATCCATTCACAGTGTTAAAATGGATATAGTTGGATTTATATTTACATCCTGTTTGTTTTTCTCCTCTATTCCTCCCTAATTGTTTCATTTTTCATTGAGTATTGCCTAGGGTAACATATTAATTTCTTTGATGATTTTTTTCACTGTATTTTTTTTAACATTTATTTATTTTAAGAGAGAAAGCATGTGTGGGGGGGAGGGGCAGAGAGAGAGGGAGGGAGGAAATCTCAAACTGATAGCACAGGGCCCAATGTGGGATTCCAACTCATGAACTGTGAGATGATGACCTAAGCCGAAATGGAGAGTTGGCCGCTTAACCAACTGAGCCACCCAACAGCGCTTCATTGTATTTTTTTTTTTTTTTAATTTTCTTAGTGGTTGCCCTAGGTTTACATATATATCTTACCTTATCTGTATTTGTATTAAATGTATAAATAAACTTAATTCCAGTGAGATTAAAAAAAATTTTTTTTTAACGTTTATTTATTTTTGAGACAGAGAGAGACACAGCATGAACTGGGGAGGGGCAGAGAGAGAGGGAGACACAGAATCGGAAGCAGGCTCCAGGCTCTGAGCCATCAGCCCAGAGCCCGACGCGGGGCTCGAACTCTCGGACCGCGAGATCGTGACCTGAGCTGAAGTCGGACGCTTAACCGACTGAGCCACCCAGGCGCCCCCAGTGAGATTTTAAAATGTTATTTCCATATAGCTCTATTTTCTCTTTCCCCTTCTTATGTTATTACTGTGATACATTTTACATTTATAAATGTCACAAATCCAATAATGCATTGGTATGTTTATTACTTTGTATAAGTAATAGTTTAATAAGTTTAAGTCTTTTAAAAAAGCTTTGAGAAGAAAGGAAAACATGCATATATTCAAAGAGCTTGTTTTATTAATCCTATTATTTACCATTTGTTTATTTATTCATTTCACTTACACATAAGCTATAATCATTGAATACATGGTTTCTACTATTATTTTGAACAAATTGAGAATCTGATAGGACTCTTATAGTTAAAACTGACAAAAGTGTGAGGCACCCATGTGAGACTGGCCCTTCCTGGAGTTTTTAATCTTACTTTTCCATATGAACCTCCAGCAACTTATCAATTACAGCATAGGTATTTGTACCTGGGTACTGGTTCCCATTGAGGTTTCTCCTCTTGGCAAGTTGTGATTCTCATGACCTACCTGTCTGTCTCTATAATTTTGGAGGCAGTGGTTTGGCCTATGACCTCAATTCCCTCATGGATCTAAGAAGAGTTGTTGATTTTTAATTTGCTCAGCTTTTTTCTTGGTGTTAGGATGGAGTGATGACTTCCAAGATCCTCTCATGTCAAACTGGAAACCAGAAGTCCCTCCATTCTTGTATTTTTTTCATCACATAATTCAGTCAAAGGCTTCAAACTTACATAAATTTGAAGTCTATAACGTTATAGTATGTCTTTGAATCTGGTCACATTGTGTCTTTGAATGATGTATCTGTGGTAACATATATATGAATAAAAATGCATTGAAGAAAACACTAATGTCTTTATTCCAACTGAGTCTCAATCATATGAAAAAAAAATTAGAAATCAGTGAATGGCGGTTAATTCTCATTTTGTGCCTCACTGCATATGGTATATTTAAAATGTATATATGGTTTAGCCTTGATAATTAATAATTATCAAGAGAAAGTACCTTATCATTGCAAACATTTTTGTGTACGTTAATTCATGTTGTTTTTTTATTCCTCTCTTTATATGTTGTTGCCTATAAGGTAGCATGTGTCTCAATACCTGGAAGTTCATTTAATAACCTAGTTCGTTATACACTTAGTGGGCCTCATAGGCAAAGTGGTGAGTATGTGGTTTTACCCTATTTTATTATTTTTACATATAATATGTGATTGTGTACCTGATCTAAAGCTACAAGAACTACAAGGAGCTCCACTAATCCCATTAACCTGCGTATTGAAATCCAAATTGTTTAAGAATAGTGAAATAAAAGAATTTACAAAATACAAAAATAGAAATATAATTTCTCAATCTACAGTTCTCAATAAAGAAAATTTTACTTAATTGTTAAAGCAAATCAAATTTTAAAAATTGTGTCAATCAAATGTGTAATGAAACTTGTGAAGGCCAAGATGAGATTAAAAAGACTAACTTTACCCTTCTTCCTTAAACAAAGTGTAACTTAAACAAAATACATGAAACAGCAAATTTCAAAATATATGCACTTGGGTCACCTCCAAGGCAAGACAGTATCCAAGAAAGAAGGCAAGCTATCAAGGTGAGCCCAGTGAGCTCTCTAACTCTCTTCTGATAGATCATTTCTAGACTGAAGAATAACAAGAAACCCATACCAAAGTATATATCATTCTTTAATTGTTGAAAAAAGTGATAAAGTGAAAGTATTAAAAGCAGGAAGAGAAAAGACATTATATACAAAAGAGCAAAGATAAAAGTGATATCAGTCTTCTTGCCAACAATGCAAGCTAAAACACAGTGGAGTGCCATATTAAAGGATTAAGTAAGAAAACCTTTTTAAATAAGAATATATATCCCGGAAAATTGTTTTCAAAAAGAAAGGTAAGCTTTTCTACCCTTGTTCATAATGTAAAGCATTGCAAAGTATATCATTCCTAAATAATAAGAAGAAAAATGCAAATAAATTCCAAAATCTTAACTGTTTTGGTGACCATCAAAGAACTGAAGTTGCCTAGCACCAACAAACAAGCAATGATATTTCGCTACTGGGGAGGGGCAAGAGTGTGGTGTTGGGAGCTCTCTCTGTCAGGTGTAGACCCCAGAAAGTTGAGAACAGAGCATGAGCATTAGATTAGGAAAACTTGCAGGCAACCAGTTCCTGCTCAAAGCAGAAGGTAAGAGAAGCTCATCACTAGAAGACTATGAAACTGTACTGCACTGAAGGTGATAGAAGCAATAATGGTACCCAAACCCAGATCATCTTCCAACTAGCTTGGCCCAAGTGCCTGCCCTGAGAGCATAAGAGGAGAGGACATATAAGTGCTATTTATCTCATTCTTTACTGTTCTATGTTCAATGTCCAGCAGGAAGTCAAAATTATGGGATACACCTAAAACAAAAATGAAAACAAAAACCTCTTATTGAACAATAAAGAAATCAACAGATTTGGAGCTGATTCAGATGCTGGAATAATTGCAGAGGAACATTAAAATAACTATTATTAATATATTAATAGACTTAGTGGAAAAAGACATCATGTCTGAGGACAAAGAGAAACGATGACTCAAATGGAAATGCCAGAAATAAGAGATGGACACTATCTGGGTGACTAGGTGGCTCAGTCAGTTAAGCATCTGACTTGGGCTCAGGTCATGACCTCACAGTTCGTGGGTTCAGGCCCCACATCAGGCTCTGTGCTGACAGCTTGGAGCCTGGAGCCTGCTTCGGATTCTGTGTCTCCCTCTCTCTCTCTGCCCCTCCCCAGCTCATGCTCATACTCTGTGTCTATCAAATATAAATAAACTTTAAAAAAAAAAAGAGATAAACAGTATCAATAATAAAAATATTAACAGTACAAAATAAAATGAGAAAACATTTATTTGATATGCTGTTGATTATTTTACTTTCAGTAACCCAGAAAGCCATATAGGTATGTGCTTACTGATGTATTTTCCCATTCACAGCATTTCCAATTACATTTTCTTTGTTCTATTTTACTGTCTCTGCATCCTCAGTATCTTTTCTCCCCCTAAATAGGAGGTAAGACAAGCAAGTGAACTTCTTAGTTTTCTATCTTGCATTGGATATATACACTCATTTATATATTTTTCCATATATGTATTTATGCATGCAAATATGTGTTATATGTGAGTGCATGTACATGTGTGTATATATATGTGTGTACATGTATATTCACATGGATTCTGATTCCGACAGTTAACATACTTGACCTCCCTTTCAGTACTAGGCCTCTCATGAATTTCTACAGAGCTATCTCTCTTAAAACAGTAAAAAATACTGTTTTTCTTCACATAGTCTCACTGTTCCTCCAGCAAGCAGACCTGTGTGAACTGAGTTCACACATAATTTGGGAGTACCCTGAACAGGAAGACCTTCACAGCAGAACACCCTGAGGTTTATGGAAATACTTCTCTTAGGATCCAAATATCCTGAGTAACAGAAATACTGTCCCTTGTGGCTCTCCCTGGCAAATCTCTTTGCAAACTACTCCAGCAAACTGATAATTTAGCATACATTTTCACAGAAAACTTATCAGGCTTGAACTCCTCCTAAGGTTTTATGAGTTGACAAAATTTGTGGAAGCTTGGTATTGGCTAAGATTTTCCAGCAAACAACCAATCAAATAAATGCTATTTGAATGATTGATTGTATATGGATATGTATGGAGGTATCTATGTATGTGTGCACACATATATCCTGGCAGTGAATTCCCTAGTCCTAGTCAAACCTTCATTCAGTCCTGGCAAACACCATAAAAGACCCCTTAATAACCACTCAGCTGAGTCAGTCCTGAAATCCAGCTTTTAGAAATTGTTAAGGTAAAAAGAGAGAGGGAGGCAAACCATCAGAGACTCTTAAATACAGAGAACCTGAGGGTTGCTGGAGGGTATTGGGTGGGGGGATGGGCAAAATGGGTGATGGGCATCAAGGAGGGCACTTTTGGGGATGAGCACTGGGTGTTGTATGTAACTGATGCCATTAAATTCTACTCCTGAAATCATTACTATCCCATGTGTTAATTAACTTGGATTTAAATAAAATTTAAAAATTTAAAAAAAAAAAGAAAATGTTTTGACATCTTTTTTTTTTTTTTTTTTTTTAATGGACGCACCGTTGGCATACAATGTTATTTTAGTTTTAGGAGTACAACATAGTGATTTGACAATTGTATATATTACTCATTGCTGACCACAATAAGTGTAGTCACCATCTGCTGCCATACAGAGTTATTCAAATATTACTGACTATTAAAAAAAATTGTTCGAGTTAGTAAATATTTATTGTTATAAGTCACTTAATTTTGGAGTAATTTGTTATGCATCAATTGATAACGGTCCAGTGCCAATAAACCCATATATCACCACTCAATTAACATTAATTAGAGACTTTGCTTTCTTAATAGGGGATAAACGTAGTAAATGCCTTTTAGTTGTAAAGGTCTGGCAATATTACTTGTCCTTCAAACCTCACCCCTGAGTGCCTAGTCAGGCACTGTGCGGGATCAGGTTTCATGCCTGACAGGAACACTTTTTCATTCAGCACTGAATATTTAGAAACTACTTGTCTGTTTTGTTGTTGTTGTTGACAGCATCACTGTAAGGTCAGACTCCTTTTTAGCAGATTTTTTTTTTCCTGGCCAGTAATTTCCCTTTTCAATCACTCAAGACACATCATTTTTCTAACTGCAGGTGATCTGTCAAGTTTATTTCTTAATATCAGCATTTATTGCTGCAGTTCGCACTACTTTTGGAGCACCTATGTACACGGACTAAACAGATATTAAATTCTGTATTTTCTTTATTTGACCCCCCAAAGAGTGATTGAATAAGAACTGTATCTAATTGTTTTGTATCCTCAGTGTCTCTTTCTTTCTTTCTTTCTTTCTTTCTTTCTTTCTTTCTTTCTTTCCACATTTATTCAGGATATAGTTATGTAGAATAACTTAGTAGTTCCTGAGCTCCTCATGAATATATCAGTAGAGAGAAAACAAGCAAAGCACCATTGAGTAAGCAATCACATCATTTCATGTTACAAATAGTTATAAACATAATGGAGAGTGGACTGTAATAGAGAAAAGTAGGAAAAATGCAGGTCCTATGTCCCTCTGAGGAGGGAATACTTATATAGACTTCTGAAGAAAGGGAATAATTCAAGCAGATAAAAATACAAGGAGAGAAGCCCAAGATGAAGGATACTATGATGCAGCTTAAGGAGTTACCTCCTAAAAAAAAATCACCAAAATAACCTGTTGATTAAGCAGAGCCTTGTTGATCAATTACTGTATAAAGAGAGATATCGGCCTTGACAGATACCTAAGGTCAAGGTTAAGGACAAGATATTTTTTATATTGCTGCAGTCCAATTTAAGGCAGAGGTTTCAATGTAGAGCTTATTTTCATGGACAAACTTCCTTATATAAAAATTCTAAGGTTGATGGAAACAGAGTTGAGGTTTTAAAATGCACTCAGAAGAATAAACAGTTGTTTGATAAATCCAGTTGAGTGAACTATCATTCTGATAAAAGAGTCTTTTACCTTGATAAGGCCAAGCTAAGTAACCTGTTTTTCAGTTCTAGAACTTTTTGAAACCTAAGATTAGTTTTCCCCCTGGGCAAGAATTTGTGGACAGTAAAATCATGTTTAGGGAGCCAGTTTTCATTTTTTTGTCCTTTTAAAATGTGTGGCTCTAATGTAGATAATTTAAATTTTCAGTAAGAGTTAAAGTTGTAAGAATAAAAAGACCAGATTCTAGTGCTTGCTTCAATAGCACGTATACTAAAAAAAGGGCCAGATTCTATTTAGTACCCATTAGAGCAGGAGGAATACATGCCCAGTGCCCAAAATCATCATTGCTGTGTCTTAATGAGAATATGATCCTGCTTGCATTCTGTAAATATCATTCTAGCTTTTGGGTAGAGAATGGATCAGAGAGTGAAAAAGGAAACAAAGGTGACATTTTGCCTCCAGTCTAGTTCTATACTAGGTCGAACACATCAAGTTTCTCAAACTATGAGAGTTTCATATTTCTCAAAAGAAAAGGGTTATATTTCTCAAAGGCCTACATTTTAAGATGAGCCCAGAGTGGCAGATATTCCTAAAAGCAACCTTGAATTACAAAGAAATAGAAAATGCTTCATAAATAGGAATCATGTGTGTTTTTTTGTTTTGTTTTTGTTTTTAAATTTTTTTTTTCAACGTTTATTTATTTTTGGGACAGAGAGAGACAGAGCATGAACGGGGGAGGGGCAGAGAGAGAGGGAGACACAGAATCGGAAACAGGCTCCAGGCTCTGAGCCATCAGCCCAGAGCCCGACGCGGGGCTCGAACTCACGGACCGCGAGATCGTGACCTGGCTGAAGTCGGACGCTTAACCCACTGCGCCACCTAGGCGCCCCAGGAATCATGTGTTTTTAAGAAGCAATCTCTCTCTCTCTCTCTTTTTTAATGTATATTTATTTTGAGAAAGAGAGAGGGAAGGGGAGGGACAGAGTGTGTGTGGGGGAGAGAGAGAGAGAGAGACAGGAAATCCAAACAGGCTCCCTGCTGTCAGCACAGAATCCCATGCAGGGCTCCACTTGAGGAACCAAGAGATCATGACCTGACCCAAAATCAAGAGTCAGACACTTTTTTTTTTTTTTAAATGCATGTTTGTTTTTTTTTTTTTTTAACGTTTATTTATTTTTTTGGCACAGAGAGAGACAGAGCATGAACGGGGGAGGGGCAGAGAGAGAGGGAGACACAGAATCAGAAACAGGGTCCGGGCTCTGAGCCATCAGCCCAGAGCCCGACGCGGGGCTCGAACTCACGGACCGCGAGATCGTGACCTGGCTGAAGTCGGACGCTTAACCGACTGCGCCACCCAGGCGCCCCCAAGAGTCAGACACTTAACCAACAGAGTCCCCCAGGTGCCCCTTTAAGAAGCATTCTTAAAGCCTTGCTTCTTGAAACCAGCATAAAATAAGAATGTTCCTGTATTTTGCAATTGAATATGGATATTTTTTTCCTTAAAAATAAAAACACTGACCCAAACTGTGTTCAATCAGAATTGCTGACAGCCTTGAAATGACTGGACCTATAGGTACCATCATTGGCTCTTTCTAAGTGGGAGACTTTGATTTTTTTTTTCTTTTTTAGTGTATTTCTCCTATCTGAAATGAGTGGCTTTTCTCCTTCATCATTTCAAACTTATTTTTGAGAAATTTTGTTTGATTGTTTAACAATAGAGAGAGAAGTGGGGCAACAAATAGAGAAGTTATTGTAATTTTACAAGCAAACTACTATATTTTGGATGAGTTTGGAGGAGTGTTAATAAAAAGAAATCAGTGAAGGGGCGCCTGGGTGGCTCAGTCGGTTAAGCGGCCAACTTCAGCTCAGGTCATGATCTCGCGGTTCGTGAGTTCAAGCCCCGCATCGGGCTCTGTGCTGACAGCTCAGAGCCTGGAACCTCTTTCGGATTCTGTGTCTCCCTCTCTCTGACCCTCCCCCGTTCATGCTCTGTCTCTCTCTGTCTCAAAAATAAATAAACGTTAAAAAAAAAATTTAAAAAAAAATCAGTGCACATGTTAGACATTAAAGTGTGTGTAGCGAGTCAGTAATTTTACCATCATATCCTTCGTCCATTTTTTATAGATTAGTAAAGCAAGGAATATTGGAAATGAACCGAAACAGTTGATAATAATAATTATTCTCCTTTTTATTCTATTTAACTTAATTTTTATCATGGGCAAGTTTATAAAATTTTCACACCGCAGAAGTTTTCATCTATATCATCACAGCCAATACTTGTGTAGTCTTAAAGCCCAACTTCAATTCTTTTACTTGCTCTTGACTTCAGCTATGAAAAGGTAAACTATGAGTTCCTCATCATTGTGGCGGTCACCCCACGGCAGGGCGACCACTTGATGAGGATACTGCTCAATGAAACAGTGGATTTCTTATGTGCCAGGAACTGTAATCCACAGAATAAAACTATTTAAAAAAACACCCTTTCAGGATTTAAAACATCTTTTCCTTTTTTTCATTTGCTAGTACAGAGTTTAGAGCAGATGGGGTAGAACGACCTGGAGGCCACGGTAACTTTGTGAGATCCAAGATCGTTATTGATCGTGCCTGTGCCAATGGCCAGGAATAGTAGCAATAACTCCAAATAGTAGTAAAGACAGAGGGGGTTGAGCTACTGCCAGAGGCTGGTTGCCAATCCAAATATCCTAGTGTGTCACCATCTGGTACAAGTGTTAAAGGTTGCCAACCCCTTAAGTTAGAGCAATCATATATATCAGCAGGTTTCCTGTCTTCTCTGATCGCCAACAGATTGGTTCAACTACTACATTTTATTAAAATATGGTGCTGAGATACTTTATGTTGTTATGAAAATAACATTCAAAATAACTTGTTTAATTGTCCTTGAAATTAAGTATAACATTCATATGGTATGTAAGTGTCTTTATAAAGAGTAAAGGAAGTATTGTTGCCTTCGCGTAATAATGAAATTGCTTATTAATGGTAAAAAGTACAGCTTTCCTAAAAGAAACTTAAAAAAACACTTTTTAAATAGCACTTTTCATTCTAATAAACCACCGTTGATAAGATAAATGTGGTAATAATAGCGTTATAGGTAGTTTTACAATATTTTCCAGAGCAAGACATTGTCAACATCACTGAAAGGAAGTTCTGACCTATTTTTTTTTTTATTTGCTGGAAAGCCTACCTTAAAATTTTGAAAATTATATTGAATAACTATGAAGATAAATGTCTAGTGTTCTCAAAAGAGTAGAAAAGAAATATCCTGAAATTACAACATTCAAAGGATTTATCTCCATGAATGGAAAATAAACTCAAAAAGGGGATTACGTTAAATAGGTGACAAGAAATGAGGCTCTTTTCTTGTGATTTTAAAAGATATCCTTGGGGCGCCTGGGTGGCGCAGTCGGTTAAGCGTCCGACTTCAGCCAGGTCACGATCTCGCAGTCCCTGAGTCCGAGCCCCGCGTCAGGCTCTGGGCTGATGGCTCAGAGCCTGGAGCCTGTTTCAAATTCTGTGTCTCCCTCTCTCTCTCTGCCCCTGCCCCGTTCATGCTCTGTCTCTCTCTGTCCCAAAAATAAAAATAAATGTTGAAAAAAAAAAAAAAGATATCCTTTAATTTTCCTTTCTTTTATGTAATTAGTGATCATTGAATGTATGGAAGAAATAATATTTTTGCCATTACCAATGTCAATATGCATATATATACTTTACTATTAAAATAAAGATGGTGATCTTCGTATGCATATCTCTTGGCATTTAAAATAATACCACTGTAGACACAGTCAAAATTTATAATGCAAGATTAAAAAGAACAAGGACAAAAGATGAAATTGGTAAAAAGAAGAATGATCTTTTACAGCAATTATTCAAAAGGCCCAAGGACTAATGATAGGATAAGTTCATTTCACTGTTAAAATAAAAGCTTTTGGGGATTAGTTGGTTATCTGGAAATAGACCTAAAATTAATGACAGGCTTTCATAATAACTGAATTCTGAGTAGGTATAACACCACTATACCAACAATGTAATGGAAAAATAGAGCATATTACAATAGAAAAAGATTTCAGTTATCAGCCTGGTAAGATAAAATAATAGTAATTTACATTTGTGTGCTAATTTTCAAGTTTTGAATATTTCCCCAAATATCTCCAGAACCTAGAATTCTAGAGAATAAACATAATCTTGTCAAGGATAGAGAAGAATGTTTAACTTAAACATAAGTCACTTAGAAATGTGTCAAAATTCATATAATTAGAACACTACCTAAAAGTTTTTTTCCCACCCAAGTTATTTTCGCTAAATATATATTTTTTTTAAATTCCATTTCCAGTATAGTTAGTGTATGGTGTTATATTAGTTTCAGGTGTACAATAATAGTGATTCACTAATTCTATACCTGGTTCAATGATCATCATAATAAGTGTACTTGTAATCTCTTTTACCTATTTCACCCATCCCCCCACCTACCTCCCCTTGGGTAGCCATCAGTTTTTTGTCTATAGTTAAGAATCTGGGATGTTTTTCGGTCTTTGTTTTCTTTGTTTCATTTCTTAAATTCTACATATGAGTAAAATCATACAGTATTTGTCTTTCTCTGACTTATTTCACTTAGCATTAAGATCCATCCATGTTGTTGCAAGTAACAAGATTTCATTATTTTTATGACTGAATAATATTCTATTGTCTGTATATATCTGTGTGTGTGTGTGTGTGTGTGTGTGTTTACATATTACCTCTTTTTTTTTTTTAATTTTTTTTTTCAACGTTTATTTATTTTTGGGACAGAGAGAGACAGAGCATGAACGGGGGAGGGGCAGAGAGAGAGGGAGACACAGAATCGGAAACAGGCTCCAGGCTCTGAGCCATCAGCCCAGAGCCTGACGCGGGGCTCGGACTCAGGGACCGCGAGATCGTGACCTGGCTGAAGTAGGACGCTTAACCGACTGCGCCACCCAGGTGCCCCATATTACCTCTTTTTTATCCATTCATCTATTGATGGACATGTGAACAGCATCCATACCTTGGCTATTTTAAATAATGCTATGGTAAACACAGGGGTGCATGATGAATATATCTTCTCAAATTAGTGGGGCTTTTTATTCTTTGGGTAAATACTCAGTAGTGAAATTACTGGATCATATGGTAATTGTATTTTTAAATTTTTGAGAAATCTCCATACTGTTTTCCAGAGTGGCTACACCAGTTTTCATTCCACATCATCACCGACACTTGGGTCTTGTGGTTTTAAGTTTAGCCATACTGACAGGTGTGAGGTGATAGCTCATTTTTGTTTTGTTTCGTATTTTCCTGATGATTAGTGACGTTGAGCATATTTTTATAGGACTGACGGCCATCTGTATGTCTGTTTTGGAGAAATACCTGTTCATGTCTTCTTCCCATTTTTAATTGGATTATTTGTGCTCTTTTTTTTTTTTTTTTTTTTTTTTTTTTATGTGTGTGTATGTGTGTTGAGTTGTATGAGTTCTTTATACATTTTGGACACTTACCCTTTTTTTGCATATGTCATTTGCAAACATCTCCCATTCAGTAGGTTGTATTTTAGAGTTGTTGATAGTTTCCTTTACTATGCAGATACTTTTTATTTTAGTGTCTTCCCAATAGTTTGTTTTTGCTTTTGCTTCCCTTGCCTCAGGAGACATATCTAAAAAAATGTTTCTAAGGCTGATGTCAGAGAAATTACTGCCTGTGCTTCTTCTAGTATTTATGGTTTAAGGTCTCATATTGAGGTCCTAAATCCATTTTTAGTTTATCTTTGTGTTTGGTGTTGGAAAGAAAGTGGTATGGTTTCATTCTTTTGCATGTAGCTATCCAATTTCCTAGCACCTTTTGTTGGAGACT
>NW_024412396.1:25391490-25414504 GCF_014898765.1 Herpailurus yagouaroundi | reverse complement strand
AATTTCTTTCATCAATACTTTTCAGAATACAGGTCTTTCACATCCTTGGTTAAGCTTATTTTTAGGTATTTTATTATTTTGGGTGCAATTCTTTTCTTAATCTCTCTTTCTTCTACTCCATTAATGTATAGACATGCAAGGGATTTTTGCATATTGTTTTTTTCTCCTGTGATCATAGCGAATTCATTTATTACTTCTAAGAGCTTTTTGGTGGAGTCTTTAGGGTTTTCTACATATAGTATCATGTCATCAGCAAATAGTGAAAGTTTAACTTCTTCCTTACCAATTTGAATGCTTTTATTTCTTTTTCTTGTCTGATTGCTATGGCTAGGACTTCCAGTACTATGTTGAATAAAAATGGTGAGAGAGGACATCTTTGTCTTGTTTCTGATCTTAGGGAGAAAAGCTCTAAGTTTTTCACCATTGAATATGATGTTATCTGTGATTTTTCGTATATGGCCTTTATTATGTTGAGGTATATTCTCTATAAACCTGCTTTGTTGGCACTTTTACCACAAATGGATATTGTACTTTGTCAAATGCTTTCTCTGCATCTATTGAAATGATCATATGGTTTTTATCCTCTTTTCTATTAATGTATGTATCATGCTGATTGATTTGTGAATATTGAACCACCATTGCATTCCTGGAATAAATACCACTTGATCATGGTGAATAATTTTCTCAATGTATTGTTGGATTTGGTTTGCTAATATTTTCTTGAGTAGATATTCATCAGAGATATTGGACTGTAGTTCTCCCTTGGTTGTGTCTTTATCTGACCTTGGTAGCAGGGTAATGCTGGCCTTGTAAAATGAATTTGAAAGCTTTCTCTCTCTTCTATATTTTGGAACAGTTTGAGAAGAATAGGTATTAAATCTTCTTAAATGTTTGATAAGATTCTCCTGTGAACTCATCTGGTCTTGAACTTTTGATTGATTGTTTTTTCCTTACTGATTTGGTTTTTGTTGTTGTTTGTTTTTGCTGGTAATCAGTCTGTACAAATTTTCTATGTCTATATAATTCAGCTTTGGGAGATTATATGTTTCTAGAAATTTTTCCATTTCTTCTAGGTTATCCAATTTGCTGGTATATAATTTTTCAAATATTCTCTTGTAACACTTTGCATTTCTTGGATGTCACTTGTTTTTTCTTCTCTTTAATTTCTGATTTTGAGTCTTTTTTTTTTAATTCTGGCTAAAGGTTTATCATTTTTCTTGATTTCTTCAAAGAAACACCTCCTGGTTTCACTGATCTATTCTAGTTTTTTAAGTGTTTATTTCATTTATTTTTGCTTTAATGTTTATTTTCTTCTTTCTACCGGTTTGGGGTTTCATTTGATCTTCTTTTTCATTTCTTTTTTTTTAATATTTATTTATTTTTGAAGGAGAGCTGAGGAGAGTCTAAAAGAGAAGGGGACAGAGGATCCAAAGCAGGCTCTGCACTGGCAGCAGAGAGCCCAAAATGGGACTTGATCTCACAAACAGTGAGATCATGACCTAATCCAAAAAGGGTAGCTTAACCAAAAGAGCCACCCAGGCACTTGTGTTCTTTCTCTAACTTCTTTAGTAATAAGATTAGGTTGTTTATTTGAGATTTTTCTGTTTCTTGAGGTAGGCCTGTATTGCTGTACACTTCTCTCTTAGAACAACTTTTGCTGCATCCTAAAGATTTTGGACGATGTGTTTTCATTTTCATTTGCCTCCATGTATTTCTTTATTTGCTCTTTCTTGAATGACCCATTCATTGTTTAGTAGCATGTTATTTAACTTCCATGTATTTTTCTTCCTTCTAGATTTTTTTTCTTTTGGTTAATTTCTAGCTTAATAGCATTGTCAGAAAAGATGCATGGTAGGAATTCAATCTTTTTTTAATTTGTTGAGACTTGTTTTGTGGCCTAATATGTTTTCAACTTTGGAGAATGTTTCATGTGCACCTGAAAAGAATGTATATTTTTGCTGTTTTAGGATGCAATGCTCTAAATATATCTGTTAAATCCATCTGGTCCAATGTGTCATTCAAAGCCACTGTTTCCTTGTTGATTTTCTGTTTGGATGATCTATTCACTTATATAAATGGGGTGTTAAAGTTCCCTACTATTATTGTATTACTATTGATTACTTTCTTTATTTGTTTGTTATTGGCTGCTTTATGTGTCTGAGTGCTTCCACGTTTGGTGCATGAATATTTACAATTTTTATATCTTTTTGTTGGATGTATCCTTTTGATTATGTAGTGTCATTCTTTGAATCTTATTACAGTCTTTGTTTTAAGGTCTATTTTGTCTACGTAAGTATTGTTATCCTGGCTTTTTTTAAACTTCAATTTGCATGATAAATGCTCTTCCATCCCTTCATTTTCAATCTGCATGTATCTTTATGTCTAAAGGTAGATTTTTGTAGGCAGCATATAGAGAGGATTTACTTTTTTTTTTCTATTCTACCACCTACGTCTTTCAAATGGTGCACTTAGTCTATTTATAGTCAAAGTAATTGTTGATACTATGTATTTATTACCATTTTGTTACTTGTTTTATGGTTGTTTTTAGTTTTCTTATTGCTCTTTGCTCTCACGGTTTGCTGGATTTCTTTAGTGATATACTTGGATTCCTTTCTCCTTAATATATATTGCCAGTTTTAAATTTGAGGTTTCAGTTAAGTATATGTGGGACATATGCATTTAGCAGTCTATATTAAGTTGACAGTTGCTTAAGTTTAAATCCATTCTTTACTTCCCTCCTCCCGTCCACATTTTAGGTATATAGTATAATACTTTACATCCTTTTATTTTGTGAATCCCTTGACTGATTTTAATGGATATACTTAATTTTACTTCTGTTGTGCTTCTCACTTTTCTTATTCCTATTTATGGTCTTTGCTTTCCTCTTAAAGAGTCCTCTTTAGCATTTCTTGCAGGCCTGATTTAGTGGTCATGAATTCCTTTTTGATTCTCTGAGAAGCATTTTATCTCTCTTCTATTTTGAGTGATAGACTTGCTGGACAGAATATTCTTAGCTTCAGGTTTTTTCTCTCAGCATTTTGAATTAATCATGTCACTTCCTCTGGCCTGCAAAGTTTCTTCTGAAAAATCAGCTGATTGCTTCATGAGGTTTCCTTTGTATGTAACTGTTTTTTCCTGTGGCTTTTAAAATTCTGTCTTTGTCACTAATTCTTACCATTTTAATTACTATGTTCTTTGGTGTGGGCCTCCTTGGTTTGATTTTCTGGGGTCTCTCTGTGCCTCCTGGATCTAGATTTGTTTCCTTCTCCAGATTCAGGAAGTTTTCAGCTATTATTTCTTCACATCAATTTTATGCCCCCCTTTTTTTTTCTCTTTTCTCCTTCTGTGATTCCTATCATGCAAATGTTATTATTCTTGGTGATATTGCTGAGCTCTCTAAGTCTACTTTCATTTATTATTTTTTTTTTCTAACTCTCTAGTTCATCTCAATCCTTTAAATTACTTGGTCTTCCATGTCCCTGATCCATCTTCTGTTTCCTCTAGTCTACTACTTATTCCCTCTAGAGTATTTCTAATTTTATTTATTGAATCCTTCATGTCTGATTAGCTCTCTTTTATGTTTTCTATCTCTTTGTTGAGGGTCTCCCTGAACTCCACTTTACTCAAGTAGTGAGTATCTTTATGACCATTACTTTAAATTCTCTATCAGGCATATTACTTATCTCCATTTTGTTTAGATCTCTTGCTGTGCTTTTGTCCTGTTCTTTCATTTGGGAAATATTTTTTGGTCTCTTCATTTTTTCTAACTCTGTGTCTGTTTCTATGTTTAGGAAAGTCAGCTACATCTCCTGCTCTTGAGAGTAGTGCCTTTGAAGAAGGCCCTGTGGTGTCCTATAGTGCAACATTATCTGTTCACCAGAACCTGGCACTTCAGGTGTGTTTCTCAAGTGTGTTGCGTGTGCCCTACCCTTGTGGCTGGGTCATGTTTGCTTTTAATGTAGTTGTCTACAATGGTTCTCTGTGCCTGTTGAGGGCAGGGTTTGGTCCTTATGTTGTTAGTGGTCAGTCTGGAGTTGCCTTGGGCTTGACTTGAGTCAGACCAGGTGTTTGCCAGTAGTGCAACAGAACTGAACTACAGGACACTTTCCCTACATTGTCCCTTGAGGAGCTTTAATTGATTTATGGGGCCTGCAGTCAGCCTAGATGTCTGCCCCCAGCCCACTGTTGGGGCAGCAGTTGGACTGCTGTATGTGGTTATCTTCCCCTCTCTCCAAGGCAGGAGTCACTTTGGAGTGGTGCTGGTCCCTGTTAGGGCTTCTTGCATACTATCAGGCTTGTGACACCACTTTGGATGGGCTGTGGCCAATGGCATATTGGAAATTGGGGGCATTTGCAGGAGAATGTGGGGGCAGGACATCTACCGTTTCAAAGTCTGTGCTGGTCAGCTGAAAGAGAGGAACTACAGATTCCTGGGAAAACTCCTGCCCAGGATTGGATCAGCCATGGGAGAACATGGGGGTGGGGAACACTGTTAGTAAGCTAGGTGGAGAGTGTTCATGCTGAGTTCATCCTATAAGGGTCTATGTAAGTAGGCTGCAGGACATGGGAGGGAAATGGTACCCGCCAGCTGTTTTATTCTTGGAGAAGCCCCCAGTGATCCCTGCCCCTCCAGCACATTCTCTGAGATTAGTAAATATACTTTCTTCTTGTATATCCCAGGCATTTTTCAAACCGCTCTTCTATGTTGTATCTCAGTGGGGCTATTTCTTGTGCTGTCTTTTTAAAGGCAGGGACTGCCCTCCTGAGCCCAGTGGTTTTTAAAGTTCCAGGTGTTAAACCCTACTGATTGTTGGGCTCCTCTGGTTTTCAAAGCAAAACATCATGGGAATTCATCTCTGTGCAGGTCCCTGTGCTGAAGTGCCTGTCTTGGGGATGTGCTCTTCTCCCCCTTCCACACCTGCTGCACCCCTCCCTCCCAGGGACAGTCCCATTGGTCCATTTAGCTCCCCACTGTGTCTCTTCCTTTCCTACCCTTTTGAATGTGGTCTCTTGTATACATTTAGCTGTGGAGAGTCTTTTTTGCAAGTTCCTGAGTTGTTTTATGGATTATTTACATGGATGTAGGTGTTACTAGTTGTATCCATGGATGAAGTGAGATTAGGATCTTCCCACTTTGGCATGTTTCCCAGAAGACTTAAAATGTTTTAATAGGAAATTTTCCAAATGTCCTTATCTTTGCATGGAGTACCTTGATTATATATCTAGTAGAGATATATAGCTGAAAAAGTATCTAAAATTACATTCCACTAATAGCTAGTGGTAGGAAAATGGCATAACTGGAGACATTTTAATATGTGTATTAATATTTATTAAAGTATAATTTTCAATATATTATGAAACATGTCTCTCATACAACACACTCATTTTAAAATGTGTTCAACTAATTAAATAATGGGGGATAATGTGAGGTACACAGTTTAATAAGTAAATGAGTTCTTCATTTACTTATTAGTAAATAATAGTCATACTAGTATATGATTCCTCCATTAGATACAAAACCATTTAAAGTCCAACAAGGCTATAATCTATAACCATTGGGATTACTGGTTCCACCTTACAGGAATCAATTACCTCTTTACTCTGGAAAGCTCTGTAAGTTAGCATGCAGCATTATAATGCCTGGGACTGTAAATCAGTAGCACACAAGGTCATACTAAGTTAATCTCCAAGATAACCCTTGAGTTGTTTCTCATTAAATAACAGCTAGAAATACACTTTCCACTTAAATTTCAGATCTGTTTTGACTTTTTATCACCTTATCATCATAAGTAATCTCCAAATATTTTTATTGTTCATAAAAATGTGATTTGTTTGTAATTATGTTCATAAATGTGTTTGTGTTCATAAATGTATTCACAAATGTGAATGGGCTGGATTATTTACATTCATTATTCATATTGAATAAAGAATATTCATTAACCATACAAATCTTCCTGAGTTGGCTCTGTACAGGCACACTTCATTTTACTGTACTTCACTTTATGGCACTTCACAGATTTTGAGTTTTTTACAAATTGAAGGTTTGTGGCAAGCTTGCACAGAACAAATCTATAGGCACCTTTTTTTTTCCAACAGCACTCGCCATTCATGTCTCTGTGTCACATGTTGGTAACTTTTACAACATTTCAAAGGTTTTAGTATTTATTATCATATTTTTTATAATGGCCTGCGATCAGTGATCTTTTTTTTTTCGTTTTTATTTTATTTATTTTTGAGACAGAGAGAGACAGAGCATGAATGGGGGAGGGTAAGAGAGAGGGAGACACAGAATCTGAAACAGGCTCCAGGCTCTGAGCTGGCAGCACAGAGCCCGACTCGGGGCTCGAACTCACAGACCGCGAGATCATGACCTGAGCCGAAGTCGGCCGCTTAACCGACCAAGCCACCCAGGCGCCCCAACGATCAGTGATCTTTGATGTTACTATTGTAAATATTTGGGGGCACCACAAGTTGACACTTTCATGAGATGGTAAAATTAACGGATAAATATTGTGTGTGTTTTAATGCTGTACCACCTAGATATTACCTTTCTCTCTTCCTCTCCTTGGGCCTCCCTATTACATGAGACACAATATTGAAATTAGGCCCATTAAAAACTCTACTATGGCCAAAAAGTGAAAGGAAGAGTGGCAAGTCTCTACTTTAAATCAAAAGCTAGAAACTATTAAGCTTAGTGAGGAAAGCATGCCAAAAAACAAGACAGGCCTAAAGCTAGCCCTCCCATGCCAAATAGTTAGCCAAGTTGTGAATGTAAAGAAAAAGTTTTTGAAGGAAATTAAAAGTACTACTCCCATGAACATGCAAATGATAAGAAAATGAAACTGATGGATTCACGATATGGAAAAAGTTTTAGTGGTCTGGATAGATCAAATGAGCCACAATACTCCCTTAAGCCAAAGCTTAATTCGGAGCAAGGCCCTAACATTCTTTAATTCTATGAAGGCTGAGTAAGGTAAGGAAGCTGAAAAAGAAAAATATGAACCTAGCAGAGTTTGGGTCATGTTGTTTAAAGAAAGAAGCCGTTTCCATAACACAGAAGTGAAAGTGAAGCAGCAAATGCTGATTTGGAGCTACAGCAAGTTATCTAGAAATTTAGCTAGGAGAACTAATGAAGGCGGATATAGTCAAGAACAGATTTTCAGTGTAGACAAAACAGCCTTCTGTTGGAATAAGGTGCCACCTAGAACTTTCATAGCTAAAGAAGAGAAGTCAATGCCTGGCTTCAAAGGTTCAAAGGACAGCCTGACTGTATTATTAGGAATCAAAGCAGCTGGCGGCTTTAAGTTGAAGCCAATGTCCACTGACCATACTGAAAATCCTAGGGCCCTTAAGAATTATGTTAAGTCTAGTTTACCTGTGCTCTAAAAATGCAACAAAGCCTGGGTGACAGCCAATCTGTTTACAACATGGTTTACTGAATATACTAAACCCACTGTTGAGACATGCTGCTCAGGAAGATTCCTTTCAAAATATTACTACTCATTGACATTGCCACCTAACAGCTTGGATGGAAATGTACAATGAAACTAATGTTTTCACACCTGCTAACACAGCATCTATTCTGCAGCCCATGGACCAAGGAGTCATATTGACTTTCAAGTCTTATTATTAAGAAATACATTTTGTAAAGCTATATAGTTGCTCTAGAGATCCTCTATCCTCCTCTGATGATTTGGCCAAAGTAAATTGAAAACCTTACAGGAAGGACTCACCATTCTATATATCATTAACAACATTCATAATTCATGGGAAAAGGTCAAAACAGCAACAGTAAAAGGAGTCTGGAAGTAGTTGATTCCAACCCTCATGGATGACTTTAAGAGATTTAAGATTTCAGTGGAGGAAGTAACTGCACATGTGGTGGAAATAGCAAGAGAACTAGAATTAGAAGTGGAGCCTAAAGATGTGAATGAATTACTGCAATCTCCCGAAAAAAGCTGAACAGGTGAGAAGTTGCTCCTCATAGATGAACAAAGAAAGTGGAGATGGAATCAACCTCTGGTGAAGACACTGCGAAAATTGTGGAAATGACAACAGAGGATTTACACTATGACATAAACTTAGTTGATAAAGCAGGGGCAGTGTTTGAGAGGACTGACTTCAATTTTGAAAGAGGTTCTACTGTGGATAAAATGCTATGAATAGCATCACATGCTACAGGGAAATTGTTGGCCCATGAAAGGAAGTCAATCAATGCAGCAAACTTCATTGTTGTTTTACTTGAATAAATTGCCACAGTCCCTTCAACCTTCAGCAACCACCACACTCATTAGTCAGTGAGTCATTAATATCCATGCAATACCCTCCACTAGCAAAAGATGACAATTTACTGAAAGCTCAGGTGGTAGTATTATTTAGCAATAAAGTATTTCCAAGTTAAGGTATGTATATTGCTTTTTTAAACAATGCAATTGCATACTTGGTAGACTATGGTATTATTTTAACATAACTTGCATACGCACTGGGAAACCAAAAAAATTCACGTGATTCACTTTATTGTAATATGTGCTTTATTGTGATGCTCTAGAACCAAACCCACAATATCTCCAAGTTATAAATCTAGAGCCATTCATTATTGAGCAAAACAAATGCCAGAGAATCAACTTCTGTCTGGAAATTTTTATACTAAACCTCAAATTAGGCTTGGAAAACCTTCTCTTATAAGGCTAGAAAACCAACCTCAAGAAAATTTCTCTGCCAGACTTCATGCACAATACTCATAAATTTGAGTAAATTTCTCTTTTCTTGAGGGACCCCATTTATGTCCCTTACCTGTCAGGAATTAACCTCTTTTACCACTTGTCAAAATAGGACTCTGCAAATCCAGTAATAAGCCAGAGCTATATTCACATGTTTCCATATGTCACATGACAAAGCATTTCACAAAATCCTTGGTGAGTATGGTCTGGAAGTCCTAGCTCGACATATGAAGTCAACCATTCTTTCTCTTTTTATTTATTTTGAGAGAGAGAAAGAGAAAGGAAGAAGTAGAGCAAGAGTGAGAGAGAAAGCACAAGCAGGGGAGGGGCAGAGAGAGAGGGAGAGAGAGAATCCCAAGCAAGCTTTGGACAGTCAGCACAGAGCCCGACACAGGGCTCAAACTCACAAACGGTGAGATCACGACCTGAGCTGAAACCAATAGTTAGATGCTTAACTGAATGAGCCACCCAGCACCCCATGCTTAATAGTGGGCTTGCCATGCCTAATTAAATAAGAATCATTTTCAAATGTGATGCCTTGGCTACACAATCGATTTGTCCAATTAAACATTAATAAATAGGAAGGCAAGTTTTTATTGAATGCATGCAAATGTCTCTATTTCCCTAAAATGTAAGCAGGCTCAAAAAAGTGTTTGTCTTTAAATTCTGGGTAAGGGCAAGAGAACAAAGACGTTCAGTGACAACCATATACATTAAAAATATTTCATTTCAGTTCAAAAAATATAGTCTACTAAATTGAGGGTTACAGATAGTTACTCCTTCACATATCCATCAAAATAGAGAATTAAAATGTTGTCAACAGTATTCCACACAAATTACCATAGTTAAATTTTATTCATCAGTTCTTTAGTCCTGGATAATTAATTCTTATTCTGCTGTATTATAGGCCAGCAATGCACTCTCATGGAGCACATCTGTTTCTGGACTATAAAGAAAACTGGTCCACTGGTAGAGTCTAAAAGTTACATAAGTGATGTGGGCTTCAAAGCCTGTACACAACAGTCCATTTGAATTATCACTAGTTCAAAGTACTTGATACAATTCTTTCCACAATGCATTGTGATTGTCCTTTTACTGTTTAATTTACAAATTCTAGAAGCAGCTTAAAGCAGAGCCTTCAGGCAACCATCAGAGGGAAGCAAAAACCTGTTAGATAATTATACTAAATGACTGTGGTCAATTTATTACACTCACTAACCATATCAGAATGTGGGAGTAAAATTCTTTTTGAGGTACGGCATACAGCTGTTTCCTAAGAATTGGGTCATGTTTCCCAAGAGAGTAAGAAAAAGCAATGAAATACAAAGTCATTGATAATTCTCCCAAGTGTTTATAGAGTGTACCAACAATGAAATATTTCTATTAATGATATTTTAGCTACATAGTCTTAACTTAGTGTAGTCTAAGCATCTTTTCTGATTTGAAAACTCTTATGCAGGTCTTACAATTGTACTGATCTCTTTGGAAATAGGGAGCATAACAAGCAAATCTATTTCTAGTGTATTTTTTTATAAAGGAAAGAACATATCTATATGATTTTCCAGAGGCCATCTGGGAAACATAAAAGACAATTTTAGGTAAAAGTATTTTCCTTATAATTTTTACTTTTTCTAGATGGAAGGCCTGATATTGGGACAGCAAAATCAAAATATTTATCACAAGATATGTGGTCACTAGATTAAGATAAGCACAGGGATACCTGAACAACATAATTTTAAGAAAGCTGAGTTCTTCCACATGTGAGTAAACTTTGTTCTATTTTTAATAATGAAGGGCATGATAAAGTTATCTCGAGATAAAATCACTTCAGTGGGCCATGGAAGCACTACTATCTGGGCAGATTGCACAGAAGGTGAAAGATGATCGTTTATCATTTTAACAGCGAGAAAGCCAAATTCCAGTTTGGCATTAACATTCAGCAGTTAATGCCTCACAACATTTCAAAAATAAACACATCAAACTGATCCAATTTTAGCAAAAATATTTGTACAACCCTTTGTGTCTGTACGGATCTAGTATTTGCAGACATTATAAGCCAAAACAAGTAAAAGTTTCCTTTCTGCATGCCTTACAAACATTTTCATAATATTCATTCACATTTTGTTTTTCACTCTCTTCTTTTAGTTATGGGATCATCAGACACTTGAAGACTACTCTATTAGTATATTGATTTAAAAAGCTACATTTTTCTACTCCCTATTTATGCTTTTCAATAACCATTTTCCCTAGGATAATATGAATTATTCATATTAATTGTAACTTTTAACCAAAAGAAAAAATATCATTTAAAACAATGCTCAGCGGTGGTTCATTGAGGAATGGCTATCATACTTAAGTATCTTAGTAGGCTATCAAAGTTCATGACTGCATATAATACAATTTCCCATTGTTACATGCATTTATTTTATATCTTTTTAGGGTGGCAAAATGAGGATCTTCTTTAACATTACCCAAAGGTATAATCTCTTGAAACACGTAAAAATAAAAAGCAAAATGTAGAAGTCTAAAATCACACTTGGTAGTCAATATTTCACTATTCCCAATAACTGAGAAATTAAACAGCTATGCAAATGATATTAATATATTAAATTTATTAAGTATTTACTCACATTCTTACATTACTTAGAATCTTAGAAATAATATTTGAACTGATATACAACAAATATAAAAATATCAGAATTGTGATTCAATCTTGTTGAACACTAATTCACCTTTAAAAAAGATTTGTAGTCTGCTTATGTGATAAATAAACCCCAATAAGACATATAGGAAGTTCAGACTAAAAAGGACTCTATGATAAACTTAAATCTCATCAAAATGAAATGTATTCTTGTGCTATACTTCACAATGAAAAAGCAAAGAGAATACGTAATGTTGCCTTTTCATCTTCTTAGACAAAAATTATTAAACCGTCTGATCTGTTCAGAGATTCATTTTAATTATAGTAACCTGAATTCATTAAATGTTCTGAAAAAGCAGTTTTACTGAGAAGAATTTATGTTTTAGTCAAGCATTTTATAATATTAAAAATTCTGTTTCCTTAATTTCTGTCAATTTTGGAAATACTCTATATGTCAATCTGAATATAGCCCATTTAATTTAAATGCTGTAATAATTCAATTTATTAATTCACTCCAGAGTTACCAAATACTTTATATTCACGTAAAGAAAAGAAAAGATGGAAGCCTTCACCTCAATGACACATTCAGGGCTATGACTGAGCTTATGGCTTCAGAGCTGCAGCCTCCGCCACAAATAAAAGTTAAATCTGGCCAAGACCCAGAAAACTTCCCTCTTTGCCGGTGTTCACTAAAGTCTTAATTCATTTGAACTCATAAGTAGACAAATCCACAAAAATAAATATAGACTAGATTCTCGGTCATCTTTCATGTGACAGGATTGATCTCCACTATTCACCTACTAGAGATCATCAAATGGTCAACCATCATACTCAGTTTTTACCCATAGTTCCCACCAATAGAAAATAGATTTTCAGTCTGCATGAATCAGAAACAAAAAGACAAACAAAAACCGTAATATAGTAGAAATAACAACAACAGCAACCCTTGCGATTCCCAGAGTCAGCAAAATTAAAAGTTCTGCTGTTACACTCAGATTTTACTCTATTAACCAACCAACCAAGCAACCAACCAACCAATCAACAAACAAAAAAAGCTAAAAATTTAAATAGCCCTTTAACTACATACACTGAATACACTTCTCCAGCAAGGCAGTTTACTTGGCTCCATAAGATAGGCCCACTTGCATATTTCAGTGGATGACCTACAAAAGTACTACACTCTAATTTTCAAATGGTTCAATTACATGCCTGCCATGTAAATATAAAATGAATACATTTCACATAGATTATTTAATTTTAATCAATAAGAGAAGAAAGAAAGAAGAAAGACAGAAATAAATCCAGACAGGACAAAGAAAGAAGAAAGACAGACAGACAGACAGACAGACAGACAGACAGAAAGATGACAGAATGAAGAAACAAAGAAAGAGAAATAGCTAAGACGTAGAGATCAAGGTAGAGGTGTAGATATATAATTTAATAAAAAAATGTTTGGGAAAGATAACTGGGTTAAATACAACTGTTTTATGTCAAATAGACTGTCAACTGTAAGTTTTGGTAATATTTATTCTACTGGATAGAAGTTATCTGCATCTCTATCTGACAAAATTCTACTAGTTGAGTTGTAACTTACTAAGCCTGGGGCGTTCCATCAACAGTGAACAGTGAATTGCACTAAGTATCTTTATCTAGATAACCTTTGGGTGACCTTTGCCCTTGTATGACATAGTAAGGAGGTGCCACTTACATTTTTTGCCTTCTTTCTAAGTTGATAGTTTTTCTAAAAATGTTTAAATACGTTTCAAATTTTAATGATTGATTTTGTAAAATGAATTAGGCACAAACACTTAAACTCTCCTTATTCTTTTCCTTACAGTCATCAATTGATTATAAAGCAACTGAGTAGCCTGCCTTGTTCTCAAATATATTTAAAAGACTCAGAGAAGAAGGAAGGACAAAGTTCCTTGGAGGAACCTCTTACCTTGCTGCCACTACTTTAATTGTTGATCTCATTAGATAATTACTTAATGCATTGTTTTCTTCAAAATTTATTTTAAAGGAATGATAATCAGGTATCTGAATCATATATAAGTGATCCATATTCAAGTTCTTGAATGATTTAGTTTTCTGAACCATAGAGCTTTGGTTATGTAGTTTTGGTAAGATTACTGCTCTCTGATTACAGCAACCTGAATTATAGGTTTAATTATAAAATAGAAGCATTTAGAGGTCAACGTGGCCAATTCATTCCTGTTTTAGTGCAGGAAAAATATATAATCAATGGTTTACATTAATGTCAATTTTATTGGGTCATTTAAAATTCCTCACAGAAGAGGATTTTTCAGTTCTTTATAATCAAGCATGGGGGTTTAGTAATATGAAAAGATATGTTCTCTTGCCAGTCCACCACAGCTCTGGCCCCGTTCTTCCCCCTTGGAAAGAAAAATGTCTAGAATCTGAAGATGTTTAATGTTAAGGGTAACAGATACATAAGCTGTTGCCTTATCCTTTATGGTGACAATTAGAAGGATAGCAACCCCACTTTCTTGTTTCATTTACCACTTAGGATCAAGTAAGACAGTAAAGTATGTGCTATGTAAGGTATCTGCCATGTAAGTTGACAAGTTATTTTTAGGTCTGATGAACAATGGAAGAAGAACGCACCAACTTTTGTTACATCTTTCTAATTCCATCAGCCAACAAATCTCACCTTCCATCTCTACTAAAAACATTATATAGCCCTGCAGTGTGTCAGTAATTTATAAAAAGATACATACATGTATGCAGCAGCGGAAAATTGTGTTACATGCATTCATGTATTTCATGAATTTTCATGAATTTTGAGAATCTCCTAAAATGCTTGAATATGATAGTAGCCATTCTTCAATGAACCACCACTGAGCATTTTTTTTATTTGATATTATTTCTTTTGGTTAAAAGTTATAACAACTATGAATAATTCAGGGTCACCTGGCTGGCTCAGTTGGTTGAGCGTCCGACTTCTGCTCTGGTCATGATCTCACAGTTTACAGGTTCAAGCCCCGCGTTGGGCTCTGTGCTGACAGCTTAGAGACTGGAGCCTGCTTCGAATTCTGTGTCTCCCTCTCTCTCTGCTCCTCCCCAGCTCATGCTCTGTCTCTCTCCTTCAAAAATAAATAAAAAACATTTTTAAAAACTTAAAAAAAGATATATATACATATAGGATATATATATGTGTGTATATATATGTGTGTGTATATATATGTGTGTGTGTGTGTGTGTGTATATATATATGAATAATTCAGATTATCCCAGGGAAAATGGTTATTGGGAAGTATAAAGGTATAGACAGAGTAAAAAAAATGTATTTTTAAAAAATCAATATATTAAGTGGTGCCTGGGTGGTTCAATCAGTTAAGCGTCTGACTTCGGCTCAGGTCATGATCTCACAGTTCGTGGATTTGAGCCCTTCATCAGGTTCTGTGCTGACAACTCAGAGCCTGGAGCCTGCTTCAGATTCTGTGTCTCCCTCACTCTCTGCCCCTCCCTGATCATGCTCTGTCTCTGTCTCTCAAAAATGAATAAACATTAAAAAAATTAAAAAATCAATATATTTAATAGAATAGTCTTA
This sequence comes from Herpailurus yagouaroundi, assembly GCF_014898765.1. Classification (NCBI taxonomy): domain Eukaryota; kingdom Metazoa; phylum Chordata; class Mammalia; order Carnivora; family Felidae; genus Herpailurus; species Herpailurus yagouaroundi. The sequence goes on along the minus strand of NW_024412396.1, from coordinate 25,399,572 downwards.
AAGTGTCTGTTTATTCCACAATTTGAAAGTCTAAAATGGGTCAGTAGGGCTGCACTCCTCCAGTCATTTTAGGGGAGAAACTGCTTTCTTGCCTTTCCAGCTTCTAGAGGCTGCCTGCGTTTCTTTGGCTTTTGCCCTTCCTCTATTCACAAAGCCAGCAGAGTAACATTTCAAATCTCTCTTGCTTTCTGCTCCCACTTATGAGGACCCTTGTGATTACATCAAGCACACCTAGATATCCAGGATAATCTTCCCATTTCTAGATACTTACTTTCCTCACACTTACAAAAGTCCATTTGGCCATGTAAGGCAACAAATCCACAGATTTGGGGGACCAGGACTGGAAATCTTTGGGGATCCAGTTTTCTGCCTATCATACCAATCTATTATCAATTGCTTCTCAACAACAGATAGTGATGCTTGTTTTCTGAATTTCGTGTTAATACATCACTTTTTTCTTTGCTACTTTTATGCTCACTTCATTACATTCAATGGCATGAAAATCTTGTCATATCTAAATCCTCTTGGGAAATAGAAGAAGAAAGGGAATGATTGAAATATTCAGAAGACCTCGGAGGGAAAGGATTTAAGAGAGAAAGGGGATGAGAACTATTTTGATAAACCAATATTTGAGTCACAAAAACAGCTAAGGTAATACATTTTTAGTGTAATGTTTTAATTATAATCTCTAAACTTATATTTTATTAATTTTCTACTGCCATGTAACACGACTTAAAGACTTAAAACAACATGCATTTATTATCTAACACTTTCCATGAGTCAAGAGTCTGGGAAGATTATTATGATCCTCTCCTCATGGTCTTGTAAGGCAATGGAGGTGTCAACTGGGATGTATTCTTATCTGGTGGCTTCACTGGGGAAAAATCCACTTTTTGTGATTCTGATTATTGGCAGAATACATTTTCTTGTGGTTGTATAACTAAAGGCTCCTGATTATTATTGGTTGACTGTCAGAAGCAACCAGCAAATCCTAGAGGTAGTCTCAGTTCTCTGTCATGTGGCCTTCCCCAGGAACAATTCACAAAGTGGCTCCTTGGTTCTTCAATCCCAGCAGAAGAATATTTAACTCTTACTGAGTTTTACCCACAATAATATAATCGTGGTCATGACATCCCATCATCTTTGGTATATAATGTAAACTAATCAAGGGAGCGGCGTCCCATCACCTTTGCCATTTTTAAATATCCTGGGTAGAAATAATTTATGGATTCTGCCCATACCTAAGGGGAGGGGTTTTTATAAGATTACAAAGAGTATGATGCATTGAGGGGTCTCCTTAGGGTCTGTCATATAGCTATATACTTATTCTTAAATAATAGAACTTAGATAAATTTAAATAAATTTTTAGAGCTGATGCCATCATCTTGTTAAAAATTAGAGGACCACAGGTGTACCTGGGGGGCTCAGTCTGTTAAGCATCTGGCTGTTGATTTCAGCTCAGGTCATGATCTCACAGTTCATAAGTTCAAGTGTTGTGTCAGGCTGTGAGCTGACCACACAGAAACTGTTTCTCTCTCTCTCTCTCTCTCTCTCTCTCTCTCTCTCTCTCTCTGCCCCTCTGTTACTCGCTGTCTCTCTCTCTCAAAATAAATAAATAAACATTAAAAAAATAGAAGACACACAGAGAAAATAACTGACACCATAAAGACATAGGATCTTGAGATTTTAAGTAATTTAGTTAACCATCCTCATCAATCTAGGATGAAAGTACACTGGATTCTCAATGGTATTTTTTTGTTATGAATTCAATTATCTGTTAAAATGATGCTATTGAGTACTTAATTATATACCAACTATCAAATGTTAAAATACAAATAGGAGCACAATAAGTCATTATCCTCAAAACCTTAGAGTCTGCTAAATGTAAGGACACAACTAAAATGCACTGTAATAAATATTATAATGGAGGAGTTTGTGCGCTGGCACAAAAAAAATCAAACACCTTTGGTATCAGGAAAGGCCTTGCTGGAAAAGTTGGATTGGCCTGGATTCTTAAGGCTAAGTCAACATTCCATGGAGGTCACGGGGAACCTGACCTCATTATATATACATATATAAATGAATCTTCAAGCTGAGCAAGAAATCAAGATACGAAAACTGACATCCAGTCAGAAACTGGGATACCCAAGAAAAAGAAACTGAGATGAAGAATTTTGAGAAGGTATGTTACTTGGGCAGTCATTCCAAAATGCAGAAGCAAGGCACCGGGAATGAGAAAGATGACATAAAGATGTGATGGTTAAATAACTGCTATGAGAAATGGGAGTTGGATTCTGCTAAGTCCTTCTTAGAAAAGAATACAGTAGCTCCCCAATTGTCTACTCAATGGTGGAAAGCTGGAGCACTTCTCTTCTGCCTCTCTGACCTCAGTAACTGAGCATTTGCTCCAGGGATGATTCATCCTCCTCGCCTTCCACCTGTGCTGGTCTGAGGCCTACAGTGGCACCTAAGGTGCTATAAACAGTGCTAGAGTCAAACAGGAAGATGGGCCATGATGCCTGATCTATTTATTACCAATGTGAGACAAAAACCCACAAAATTGTCCATGGCATCTGCAAGTAAAATTAGAGGTGAACCGAGGGATAGGAAGTGGGGAACCAAAAATGATTATTAATGAGGTTAAAACAATAAAGTGAGGGGTACCTGGGTGGCTCAGTCAGTTAAGCGACTGACTTCAGCTCAGGTCACTGTCTTGTGGTTCGTGGGTTCGAGCCCCGCATCAGTCTCTGTGCTGACAGCTCAGAGCCTGGAGCCTGCTTTGGACTTTTGTCTCCCTCTCCCTTTTCTCCTCCCACACTCATGTTCTGTCTCTCTCTCTCTTTCTCTCTCTCTCTCAGAAATAAACAAACATTAAAATTTTTTTAGTAAAAAAAAAAAAACAAGGTGCATTCAAGAATCTATAAGAATTTAGTATAACTGAAGCATTGGATATTAGAAATAGTACAGGGAAAGAGTTTTGAATGACAGCGCAATAAGATATAAAGGGACAAAGAGTTTGGCCACAAAATGACACTTGCACTAGGAGTTGAAAAAGGAATGAAAAGGGGCGCCTGGGTGGCTCAGTCGGTTAAGCGGCCAACTTCGGCTCAGGTCATGATCTCGCGGTTTGTGAGTTCGAGCCCCACGTCGGGCTCTGTGCTGACGGCTCAGAGCCTGGAGCCTATTTCAGATTCTGTGTCGCCCTCTCTCTGACCCTCCCCTGTTCATGCTCTGTCTCTCCCTGTGTCAAAAATAAATAAAATGTTAAAAAAAAAAAGAAAAAGGAATGAAAAAATATCTCATAATTCCACTAAATAATTTGGCAATATTGATATATCGATTATTTCCCTTCAGTACACTCCAATATATAGCTCTTGGTTGCTTCTAAAAGTATCATGCTAATGTTAACATATTACATCATTCTATATATAACATATACGCATACATATATGTACACATACACACATATATATGTATATGATGTGGAAATATAAAATATTATAAAAAATTCCTTTAAAACCATCATTCCTAATGTTTCCTTAGTATTTTTTCCTGAATAAATATCTTAATTTACTTCTTTTTACTGAGTTATTCTCATTTTTTCCAAATTTATCTGAAGGACAACATCTCTATGAATAAATTATACTTCATAACTTGGATTATTCTCTTAGAATAACTTTCAAAAGTACAATTATTTGGCTAAAGACAATTGGTAACTTAAGTGTACTAACAATTTCTTTTATGTCTTTCCCAAAAAAGATTGAAACAAATTGTTGTTAAAAAGAATAGATGATGATAGGGACAGGTGGGTGTCTCAGTCAGTTAAGCATCTGACTTTTGATTTTGGCTCAGGCCATGATCTCATGGTTTGGTTCATGGATTTGAGCCCCACCTTGGGCTCCACACTGACAGCATGGAGCCTGCTTGGGATTCTCTGTCTTCCTCTCTCTCTCTGCCCCTCCCCTGCTTGTGTTCTCTCTCACAAAAGTAAATAAATAAACATTAAAAAAAAAAGAATAGATAATGATAGTGATGACTATGTGGATGGTAATAATCAGGATCACAGAGGTAATGATATTGTAGCTCTACTTCCAAGATTGCTCACCCCTTAATAATCACACCCTTAGTTCTCAAACTCTTTTATAATTTTCTCCCCTAAACCTAGGGTTGTTTTATGACTCATTTGTAACATAATGAATCCCCTACACATGATGCTATGTGGCTTCAATGGCTAATTCAAAATATTTTTACAGCTAAACCCTGGGCTTCAGGTTACTTACCCTGTGGAAGGCCAGCCTCCATTTGAGAAATCAATTTATCCCGAGACTGCTATGTCGCAAGAACTTCAAGCTGCCAAGTGAAAAGTTCAAGTGGAGAGATGCCTGGATAGTACCAAGGTATTCCTTATATTGTAGATGAGATACAAGACATGTGAATCTAGAACAAATTATCTTAGATATCCAGCCCACTTGAGCCTTCAGATAATTCCAGTTCAGCTGTCAACTGATTACACTCATGTGAGGGACCACAAGTGAGAACTGCTCCACTGAGCTCAGCCAACACAAAAAACCATGAAATATAAAAAATAAATCATTGCTTTGAGCCATCAAGTTTTATGGTGTTTGATAAACACTGATAACTAGAAAATAATAAAACAACAATAAAAACAAAAATGTATTGAGGATTTACTATACTCTAGGCATAATGAGGACTTCATAAACATTAATTTATTTCTTTTCCCAATAACCCTAAGCCATATATACCATAATTTTAATAAATAAGGAAATGTAGGCTCAGAGAGTTTTTGCAGCTTGCTAATGGTCACACGGACAGTAAGAAATAAGGATGAGCTTTAACTCAGGTTAATCTGAATATAACTCTGCTTTTAGTCATGTCTCTATTAAAGTATCTATAGCAATGTCCCTTAACAGTATTTACATTTTTACAAAATTTATTGATAGAAAAGGAATTCTCATTACGGTTTTAGGGTTTCTATCTTTACTTTTTTAGTGAGGTACATTTTAGTCCAGGAGAGCAGGAAATAAATCTGTGAATGGACAATAATATCAATAAAGTAATAATAGCATGCATTTATATAAGTCATTTTTCTAAATGTTTCTTGGTTTTTTTTAAGTTTATTTATTTATTTTGAGGGAGAGGGAGCATGAGCAGGGGAGTGGCAGAGAGAGGGAGGGAGAGAATCCCAAGCAGGTTCCATGCTGATAGCACAGAGCCCAATGTGGGACCCAGTCCCATGAACCATGAGATCATGACCTGAGCTGAAATCAAGAGTCAGAAGTGTAACTGACTGAGCCACTCAGGCACCCCTAAATGTTTTGTTATATCTCACTGAATTCTCCCAACACTCCTATGATAGGAACTATTAACAGACATATTTTACAGGTAACCATTTGAGGCACAGAAATATTCAGTATCTTGCTCAACTAGTAAGTAGCAAAGTCAGGCTTTGAACAAAGGCAGCCTAGGTCTGGGGTAGAATGCACAGTATACTGTGCCACATAAATGTATTGTAATGTTAATATTTAAAACAAAAATTCTGACTCTCTTAAAAGTAACTGAAAGCATCACAAAGTACTAGTATTAATTTTTGAGAATTCATATAGTCATAATAGCCAAAAGGTGGAAACAGCCTAAATGCCCATCAATGGATGAATGCACAAAGGAAATTTCACAAAGAAAATGTTATTATATATAATATATATGTTTTATATTTATATATATATATATATATATATATATATATATATACACACACATACACACACACATACACACACACACACACACACACACACACACACACACATATATATGTATATATATATAATATTCAGCCTTAAAAAGAGGGAAGTCCTATCATATGCAACAGGATGAAACTGAAGGACTTAATGCTAAGTAAAATAAGCCAGCCACAGGAAGACAAATACTGAATGATTTCAATTATATGAGGTATATAAAATAGTCAAACTCATAGAAAGGGACAGTAGACTAGTGGCTGCTAGGGACCAGAGCTGGGCGGAGGGAAATAGGAAGTTGCATTTCAATGGACATAAAGTTTCAGTTACACAATGGTAACAAGTTCTAGAAATGTGACCCACAACATTGTGTTTATAGTTTAAAATACCATATTGTGCACTTAAATATTCAAGAAGGTAGGTCTCATGTTAAGCATTCTTACTACAATAAAAAAAAAAAAATTCATGTAGTACCAGAGACGATATGTCTTATGACTAACAATTAAGAACATGCTAAATATCACATAATTTAGATGATAGATGTAAAGGATTACATGGCTACAAAGCATATCTATGTTAGTTTAACTTTTTATCATCATCTTTAAATATCTTAAGATAATGCTATTTTTGTTTTGTTTTTGCCACTATTTTTTTTTTGCTATTGTTTAAGTCTAAATAATAAATAAGATCCTGATAAATTTGCAGGATATGTAATATGTACCAAAGAAGTGCAAAAATCAAGTCCTATCAGCTTAAACTGATTCCTTATTAGTACATGATTAAATCTGTGTTGTTTCATTGATTGTCTGTTGTGCACGCTGCAAAAGGCTCAATGTTTATTGAATGCAGATTTATGACTGGAGATGAGGAATGATCCAACAGATAGAATGTTCCTTAACAGGATTAGTGTTTGAATTTCATGTGCCCTCAGTGTCAACAAGAACAGTTTCTCCAAGACTTTTATAGGTGAGGTTTATATTCAAGGCCCAGTAAATGGAAAAGCAGGTACAATGTCAGGCTAAAGGAAAACATTTATCCCATTTAGAAGATTTCATGTCTAATGATGCCTATTTGCCTAAATGCTTCCTTTTCCGGACAGTCATTTTATTATCTATTTCAAACCTAGGTTCACCAACTGTATACCTATTGTATATAAAAGAAATAGTTTATTGGAATTGTAAACTACCTGTTTAAAAAAGAATTCTAATTATATTTTAACACTGCTCCAAAAGGCTACTGTATTAGTTTGCTAGGGCTTTAATAACCAAGTATCACAGAGTAGGTACTTAAACAGCAGAAAGTCTCCTTGGCCATCTTCCCCCATGAGTGTTAGTGTCTTACTCTCCTGTTTTTACAAGGACACCAGTTGAGCTGGATTAGGACCCTCTGCAATGATTTTATCGATTTTTAATTACCTCTTTTTAAGACCCTATCTCCAAATACAGTCACATCTGTAGTACTGGGTGCTAGGACGTCAACACTGAATTGAGGTGAGGACAAAATTTAACCCTTAACAGCTATCTTTCTCCACTGTCACTCAAACCTATCCACCATAGGTGTTTTGTGTTTCCTATAGAGAATCTACAACAAAGAATCTGACCTTGTGGCAAATCTGCTCTCCTTAAATCAGTGACTGCAAAGATGTGAGAAATCACCAGAGAGGAAAAAATAAGTGAAGGCATCATATGCCTTTTCAAAGACTTTTAAAAAGTAAGAACTTCCTAAATATTTCAGGACTAACCTGCTCTATCTACTTCCAAACATGATGGTAGCTTCTGTGAAATTTTTCAGAAGTAGACTACAATTTTCAAATACTACCTGACACAATTCTATTAAAAAAACAGTACAAGTGATTTATCAAATTAAGTACCTGTTTTTCGGTAAATTACCTCTTCTTAAACATTGTGAAAGAGAAATGTTAAAGTACTGAATGGAGTTACAAGATTTTACAACATCCAAAGTATGTTGATAGAATTAAAGAGAGCATCATGGGAAATTTAAAAAAAACTGGGAAAAATGGAGATTAGAAAGGCAACTATTGGGCACCTGAGTAGCTCAGCTGATTAAAGGTCCGACTTCAGCTCAGGTCATGATCTCACGGTTCGTGAGTTTGAGCCCCGCATCAGGCTCTGTGCTGACAGGTCAGAGCCTGGAGCCTGCTTCGGATTCTGTCTCTCTCTCTCTCTCTCTCTCTCTCTCTGTCTCTGCCCCTCTGGGTGCATGCTCTGTCTGTCTCTCTCTCTCAAAAATAAACATAAATAAATAAATAAATAAATAACAAGAAAGAAAGAAAGAAAGAAAGAAAGAAAGAAAGAAAGAAAGAAAG
>NW_024412396.1:25352558-25391480 GCF_014898765.1 Herpailurus yagouaroundi | reverse complement strand
AAGAAAGAAAGAAAGAAAGAAAGAAAGAAAGAAAGAAAGAAAGAAAGAAAGACAAAATAGGCTTTACAAACATTACAAATTTCCTGTGGATGGCAACAGCTGATGGCCATTGCACTCAGGATTGTGTGCTAATTTCTCAGTGTTTATCTTTTCCCTCTGTATTCAAAGAATCTGTACAACTTCCTCAGGACAAAGCTGTTACAAGTACATATTAGCCCTTCTCTCTCATTGCCATCCTTTTTCTATAGTTGGCCAATGGATATTGCCCTAACCCTTCAGTCAAGCCAATTCATATTAATCTGACATATAATGTATAAAGCAAATTTGTCACTGGATAATATTAATGAAGAACTTATTTTCCGGGGGGGGGAAGTGTGATATACAAAGTGTAACGAAGCAAGACAGAATATGGTAGAGCAATAAGCGTTGAAAACAAACAAACAAAAAAACCAAAACATGTCTAGATAGCTTCAGAATTCTGAGGAAAGAGCTCTTAGCATGAATTGAAATATTTGGGAAGGATTTGTGATAAAGAGGAGAGTTGCATTGGGTTATGAATTGTAAAATAGATTTTAATTCCAAGAAAAAGAAATAGCGTGAGAAAACAGAGAAGGCAAAGAGTGAAGCTTCTGTGAAGAACAGTGAGATTTGTGTGGCTAAAATAAAGAGCAGATGAGGGCAACAAAATTGAGAAATTTTGACTTAAACTTATGAAATTTGAATTTCATCTTTTATGTAAATGAGATTATTCTGAAATGTGGCCTCTAAAAGGAAGTGAGAACACAAATTCTATTGCTTCTTTATTGGGCTCTAAAGTTATTATAGTGGAGCTAGTCTTTGAAATTGATTTTTTAAGAGGAGAAATGGTGTAAGCAAGGTGAATTCCAAGGAGAGAGGAAATGTTGGCGTCATAAGACATTCTGCCATTATAATTGCATAACTGATGGTGGTGAGTCTTCTGTTTCTCAGAAAGCCCAGTTTATTCATTCCTTTAAAAAATATGGACAGAGCGGGGCTTGGGTGGCTCAGTCGGTTAAGCATCCAACTTCAGCTCAGGTCATGATCTCCCAGTTCATGGATTTGAGCCCCTTGTCAGGCTCTGTGCTGACAGTTCAGAACCTGGAGCCTGTCTCAGATTTTATGCCTCCCTCTCGCTCTGACCCTCCCTGCTCACACTCTGTCTCTCGCTCTCTCTCTTTCTCAAAAATAAATAAACATTAAAAGAATATATGGACAGATATACTTTGGTTTGACACTGATGAAGCAAAACCAAAAAAAAGTCACTAAATATTCTTAGTATATATTATTGTGAAAAAACATGTGACAATGGTAAATGAAATTTTATGGAAGATAAAGAGAAGTAATGGTTGTTGAATTCCTTTCAAATACATTAGAGCTGTGTCGTCCAATATGGTAGTCAGTAGCCATGGTGGCTATTTATGTATAAAGTAACTAAACTTAAAGAAAATAAATTTCATTTCCTCAGTCATACTAGCTAAATGTTAACTCCTCACTCAATAGCACATGTTGCTAGAATATTTCCAACACCACAGTATTGGACTTTGCTGGTTTAGTGCTACTTTGATAGATGAACAAATTAAGAATGTATAAAAACAATTTGAGATTTAGGAAATGTGCAATTAAAACACAAAAACATACACTGATGTTTCATTTTATTCTGTCCTGAAGCATAATGTTAAGTGTTTAAATAAGGTAGTTTAAGAATAAAATTTAAATGTATACATATATAGGCACATCTAGTTTTGTTTAAATAATGCATATTTATGGAAAGCTCACATTATATATCAATTATTGAATAAACATTTTGCAAAATAGTATGTTTTCTTTCTGAATATTTGGAAAGTTCTGAGTATCAATATATTGAAAATGTTTATTTTGTAAATGTGTACTTTGAGATTACATATGCAGAAGTTCAGTTGAAAATATTCATCCATCAGAGTATGAAACACACATTTATAATCTTTCTTCCACTGAAGACCACTGGCTAAATATATTGTCAAGAATAGCAAAATTTGGGGCGCCTGGGTGGCGCAGTCGGTTAAGCGTCCGACTTCAGCCAGGTCACGGTCTCGTGGTCCGTGAGTTCGAGCCCCGCGTCAGGCTCTGGGCTGATGGCTCAGAGCCTAGAGCCTGTTTCCGATTCTGTGTCTCCCTCTCTCTCTGCCCCTCCCCCATTCTTGCTCTGTCTCTCTCTGTCCCAAAAAAAATAAATAAAACGTTGAAAAAAAAAAAGAATAGCAAAATTGAAGAGCCCATCTGAGGGTTTTGGTTATAAACTATTGCTAAAAATGATTTGATTCATAAAGTAACATCTTATTCTAATCATATGTTTATAAGTTGTTTTTATGGTTTCTCTGGGAAGGAGAGATCTAGTTTTAAATTTTTTCTTCCCTTTTCTATTCAAGTATATTGTATAGATTCCTAATTTGTTTTGGGGGCACAATTCTGCATGGACGAATTTACTTAAAGGTTCCCATCACAGCAACTTCTGATGGAAGCAATAGAAATGCATGGAAAATTGAGGAATAGAACATTGAAATTTACTTTTGCAACATTTAAGGACTTTTCTTGAAATATTAGAGCAATTATTTTTGTCTACCCATGAAAAGAAAAGCCTTTGGTGTTCTTCCGTTCCTTGCTGCTATCATTTTGCTGCCGAAGTTAAGTTTTTTGAACTTTTATAAAACACTGAACATCAGAAACTGAAGACAACAGCATGGGTACAAAGCACTTTGACCATCAAACTGGAATAATCAAGAAATTGTGAATGAAAGACCTATTTACTTGTTGTTAGAGGCAATGTGTTGCTTTAACATTAGTGTCACTCTATGTATGTTTGTGTCTTTTTGATTTTTCAAAACATCTTAGTTGCTTCTTATCATTCTTAGGTGTTTGTGGGTTGTTTTGTTGTTGTTGTTGTTGTTTGTTTTGTTTTCTGCAGTGGTTTTAAGTGGATAGATTACCAGACCTCTTGGACTCAAAAGGAAAATCAATTATTTTCTAATGAATTCTTACATTTCATACATTTCTTGCAGTTACAAAATTAATTGACTGTAAATGAACAAATTACTTATCTTACTTTCAATTTTTAGTTAGAGATATGACCCAAGAAGTATTGCAGGATTCTCTGAGAATTCATATTATGGAAATTTTACAAAACTATAATGGCAGAGAACATTAAGTCCCAAAATTGCAGCTTTGCCTGAGGAAGACCTTTATGAAGTCTAGTAATGTAAAACTATATTTCTGAAAATACGATGCCTTGGGTAACAAATGGAATTTTCTCTTCAACTAGATACAAGAAAACTTATTTTTCCTTGCTGATGATGCAAGAATCCAATATGCACAACATGTATACACTGTTGTTAGGATAAAGCAAAGAATTTTCACCTTAAGGTTAATGTTACCCAAACAATGGAAACTAATTAGCAGAAGCTTATGACGTCCATTTCAATCATATAGCTGTTATATTTCTAATTTGCTCATTGATATATATTATTTTTCCTTAAAATGTATTTCTATGATTTCATTAACAAAGGGAAAGTGTATGAAATGGATGTGACCTATCATAAATGCATTGATTATGCTAAAATTATTTGGATTTTTTGAACTCTAATTAGAAACAATGATTTTAGAGAAATATTTATTTAAATCAACATTTTACAGCATTGCATGTTAACATTCTAGATATAATTTTATTGGTATATTATTTGTAAAACTTATTTTATTATATTTTGTGTGTAACTTTTGTTTGTAATTTGTAATTGCAGAATTATAATCCTAAAGTTTTAATAAACCTGGATGTTCATTATTCACACATCCCCCATTTTATTTATACCTATTGCTCAATTCAGAGTAAGAAACTTACTATTTCTTTTTTTTTTTTTTAATTTTTTTAACGTTTATCAATTTTTTGAGAGACAGAGACAGAGCATGAGTGGGGGAGTGGCAGAGAGAGAGAGAGAGAGAGAGAGAGAGAGAGAGTCAGTCATAGGATCCGAAGCAGGCTCCAGGCTCTGAGCTGTCAGCAAAGAGCCAGACACAGGGCTCGAACTCATGTAAGGTGAGATCATGACCTAAGCAACTGAGCCACCCAGGCTCCCCAAGAAACTTACTATTTCTAAGGTAGATTCTTTTACCTATGGGGAGGAATGAAAGTTCTTCCTTATATTGAGTTATATTTGTAGACATTGGTTGTAAGTCTTCCCAAGTAAGTGCATTAGCTATTAAAAAAATCTCCTAAAGTAGATTTCATGTTGCTTTGTAATTTTCCTTTCTAGCTAATATTTATTGAACATCTGAGCCAGATCCAAGGTTCAAACATGCAGTAGACACAGAACTTGATCTTTAGAAATTTAGAACTATAGTCAATTAATACTTAACCACTCATCTTTACGTCTTTTCCTCCTCGGTTTCTTATTAAGTATCTTGATCAAATTTTTAAATTTTTTTTTACTGTTTATTTTTGAGAGAGAGAGACAGACAGACAGACAGTGAGCAGGGGAGGGACAGAGAGAGAGAGAGGGAGACACAGCATCTGAAGCAGGCTCCAGCCTCTGAACTGTCAGCACAGAGCCCAATGTGGGGCTCGAACTCATGAAATGCAAATTCATGACTTCAGCTGAAGGTGGATGCTTAACAGACTGAGCCACCCAGGCGCCCCTTGATCAAAAAAATTTTTGAGGTCTAGCTGTCCTCAAAAAATATGTTAGTATATTAATTCCTGTTTAGTTTCCCCTTCCTTTCTCCATCCCCTTTCTTTTTTTCTTTGTTTCTTCCTTCTTTTCTTCTTTCCTTCCGTCTACCCAATGATTGCTGTTCATTGGGATGAACTGAGTTATTTACCATTTCATTTTCCTCATGGTTTGGGCAATGATACTGATTTTCCAATTATTTTCAATGAAGATGTAGTAATTTTCTTATTTTTAAATTTTTTCTTGGCTTTTCCCAATTAAAAATAATATGTATGTTAAAAATACAGAAAACTACATCATCATCATCAGATGAGACACTCTAATTTGTATCAACATAATTACATTTACATCCTTTATATTAAGGAATACAAATGAATTAAACTTCATTCTTACACATTTGTGATATTCTGTAAGAAATAAACTCTCATAATTTGAGTTCCATTTTCAGTTTATTATTTTTGGTAGTCAAGAAAACACATTTATAAGAGGACTTCGTGGTAAAAAATTAATATTATGTACAGTGAATATGTATATTTTACTTAAATGACTAAAGCAATGCAATTCTTTTATTGCTTAATACACTTGTCATTTTTTCTTTTTTAGTATGTTTGCATGGCCATATTTCTGACTACAATTACGAGCGAAAGCTTGAAACTTCACCATTAACCTGATTGAAGAGAGAGTTTAGGAAAAAAAAATATGGAAATAGAAAAGTGCCCATGCCCTTCAACTGTGGTAATGAATTGAGGAAGAGTCAGAGTGTGCTAATGTTGGAATATGCTAATCCATTGAATACTGCTCAGATAGGATTTTTCATTGTGGCTGACCAGCACAATGGCTCCAGGAAGACCATCCTGATGAGACTGCTATTTGACTGTATGCTCCAAATTGCAAATTGCATCCTACATGCAATTCTTTCTCCTTTCTTGGGTTCAGATCAATTTGGTTTGATAATGCCACTACGCATCACTCTGCACAATTCTGCTAATCCCTCTGCAGGAAGTATGAGAGATTGAAATATTTCAATAAATAACTGACCTCTCCAGCAAAAAATAAATAAATAAATAAATAAATAAATAAATAAATAAATAAATAAAAAGAGAATTTGCAGTTTAGGATGTCTTAAATTTTAGGAATATAAATCTATATTAAAATAAATTAATAATTTACAGTGTGTGAAAATTAAATTATTTTGGAGGATAGCAAAGTTAGTTTGCTATTTCTTAGAGGATGCACAGAAATGGGGACATGTCATCTGAGGGGGAAATCAAGAATGAACCCACTTAAAACTGAGGTCTTCTGTGTTTTATAAAACTTTCCCTTGTTAAATGGAAGAGAAAAGTAAAGAAAGAAAAATAGTAACTTGTCATTTGGGGAAGCTATTTATTGATCTGGTATAAGGGGACTTTTATCTTTGTCTGATTCATAGTTTTATTTTTTACCTGTATTAGAAGTCAGAGAGAAGAGTCACTAGACTTGCAAGGTTGTAAGCATGCTTTTGGAGGATCCCTGCACTAAGGGCGACCTGTCCTCTGGAGTCACTGCCCAAGATGAGCTCAGCTAAGCTACACATACAAAAAAGGTTTGTATTTAATCTCAAGGAGAGACTAGAGACACTTTCTTCCCCATCTCCCAGACTTCTCTTCTTCTGCCTATGACTTTAAATACATCTATTAATGTGGTACATATAAACTGGCATCCTATTAGAGTAGCAGAAATTTTCCTCGTCAATAAGAACAAAAATATCACTTTCTACTCCATAATCTTCAAGAAATAAAGTCTCACAAGAATATATTTACAGGTTAGAAATATGGGAAGTTCAGTAGTATTGTTAAATAATTGATTCACCAGTTTTTGGCATATCATTTTTAGAATTACATGAACATAATTTGACTCCAATAGGAATTCTGTAGCATACTTGATCAAGCAGTGAAGTCAGTGATATTTGAAACATATTTGTATTAATATATTAATATGTGTTCTCCTCAAACTCCTTGGATAATCCTGCAATTTATATATCTTTTGAGATATAATGGGACATTAAAACTAGAGGGCTTTTAGAATAGAAATATTCGAGTGGGGTGCTCCTCAAAGTGTGCCCGTGGCCCATCTGTACTCTCCACTCATTCCTGTGAGGCCCAGATTTGACTGAGATTTGGCGGTCAAGTCAGAAGTCTGACTACCACGTAACTACCAGCTCTTGAGAATCAGGGTAGCTTTTGGAACCATCCATCTGTGTGTTTGGTTAATAATCATGGTGGAGCTTGGAACTCCGAATGAGAAAGCTGCACTCTGTCATTAAAGCCAATGACAGAGAAAGACAGATACCATATGTTTTCACTCTTATGTGGATCCTGAGAAACTTAACAGAAACCCATGGGGGAGGGGAAGAAAGAAAAAAGAGGTTAGAGTGGGAGAGAGCCAAAGCATAAGAGACTCTTAAAAACTGAGAACAAACTGAGGGTTGATGGGGGGTGGGAGGGAGGGGAGGGTGGGTGATGGGTATTGAGGAGGGCATCTTTTGGGATGAGCACTGGGTGTTGTATGGAAACTAATTTGACAATAAATTTCATATAATTAAAAAAGGGGGAAAAACAAAAGAAGGTAAAAAAAAAAGCCAATGACAGTGATCGTTGTCACTCCTATTTCCTTTAAGAATATTTTACCTAGCTCTGTAATTGTTACAGAGATGCCTTTCCACAGACCGCTTTCAACTTAGTATGTGATTGTTTTCAACGGGTTTGCCTTTGGCTGATCTGTGTAGCAGTTTCATCTTAGTATCGCTTTCAGTATTCCTCTGGCACCAGAATTTCTCTGCCTGCTTTCTGCCCCTCCAGGCAGCATTCTGATTGGTGCCCCTCACTGGCAGGTACCCCACATGGAAGATGTTTTGCACTTGTACTTTCCTATAATAAAATAGAGATTTTGTGTCTCCTTCTCTTGGTAACAGTTGTTGCTAATGTGATGCTGGGTGGTAATAAGAGTCGTAGGAGGCAACATATTTTGTAAACTTCCTGGGTGATAGGACTATATTTAGCAAGGGCTCTCTGAGGGCAGTGCCCTAAATTGTAACTAAGGACACATGGCTGGTCAGTGCAGAAGATATGTGTATTCAGGCCAGAGGCCTTTGTATTCTGTTTAAATTATAATCTGTAAGCAGTCTCCGACTCTGCCCATTGTTACATTTGCTCTTTTCCCCCTGAATGCTAAAAGCGTCTCTAAACTCTTCCCCACCAATTTTGGAAATTAAAAAATACACAAATCTTTGCGGTTCCATCAGGATTTGGAAACATTATTTTTCCTTTAAAAACTGAAACTTTTATGCCAAGTAGTGCAGCAAAAATATTCTGAGTTTCACCTGAAATGGACTGAAAGTAAATGTAGCCTAAAACTCAGCATGATTCTTGGCCACATCAGAAAGAGTCCACATGACGATATGTCATATATTAAGTACAATTATTAAAATACACTTAAATATTTTTCAAGTTAATAAAAAAGGGGAAATATTTTGCTCTACAATACTGGGAACTGTATTCTAGTCCCAACTTCAAAAGCTAATATGATCTTTGATAATCCATCACTGGGCATGCACTTCCCTTTCTCATTTTTAAACTAAGTTGACTCTACCAACTGGTCTCAGGTTCCTTCTGCAGTGAAAATTTTTTCACTTTTATGTGAATTTGTAAAGACGGGGCATACTAGACTGATAGCTTTAGAAGGCAGAATAGTCAGTTATTACCTCCCGCCATTTGGTTAGAATTAAAATTTGGCATGCATTCATGTTAGAAGATGTAGAGGGAATTAAATGTGAAGAAACTTCTGGCCAACTCCCTTTCCCAGTAAAGAAGTCAACAAGGAAAAGGTGGAAAATTCCCTTTTTTTTCCTTTCCTTTTCTACTTATGAGTACAAAGTAAAGTTATATTTGGGTTCAAAGAATGCAGAGAACATTTAGGGGGAAATCAAACATTTAGTTACTTTAAAAGAAGAGAAAGAGTCTTACTGTGGCAATCTCTCCTGCCAGCTGTGTGTTTCTACAGCAAAGCTGGGAGCAGGGACAGATTTGGGAAACAATCATAATCACAGAAGGGGACTAAAGGAACCTAGCCAAGAGCAGATTACTGAAAGGGCAATTGGGCCCCTGAAAAATAATTTACAGTGAGGTGATAGGAAATGGGGCCAGGACCAGACTCTGAAATCAGGTTTCAGAGGAGCATCAAGGCTAATTATGCACCTGCCTACCCCTAGCCATCCTGCATGCAGACCAATGTCCAAGGAAGATGGTTCTGTGAGCAAGTGCAAAAGTTATCAGCCTACATTATAATGCAAGCCACTGCTAGCTTTAAGGGTTTCTGGTGATAAAACAAAGAAGGAAGGAGTATCTTCTCTCACACCCAAATAACTCCTGACATAGTGGGGCCCACCAGGGAAGTGACAGAGCTAGTGTCACCCCTATATGAACTGTTGCCTGTCCACTAGGGTCGATGCTAAGACTCCAGTTTCAACAGTTGAAACAACACTGTCAGGATGAGTAAATAAAAAAAAAAATGATGTCCCAATTGTGTATCAGGATTTGGGACCTGGCTAGGAATAGTGCTGAGAATAAAATCAGTTTCACTACAGGGCTGACATGCTTCAAAGATTTACTCTCAGAAAATTAATTTGGACATTCAGTTCACCACTTTCATCATCCTGTACTTCTTAGTCCCCAACTCCATCCCTGAAACTCCTCTCCTCCTGTCAGGCAAATATGAAATACAAGGAGCTAGGATTAATTTATCTCCCTACAGATACCCAGTAGGGAACTTCTCATTCTATCAACCATTTGGCCAATGGCATGGGATTATTCCATGGGCTTAGATGAGATTTATCCCATTAGCTCACGGGGTGGAAGAATATGATGGACTACACACCTACAGGTACCTTGAAAGATTGGGTGTTAAGACATGGGACAGAAGGCAGGAAAATACATTATTTGGGGCAGGTAAGAACTCACAATTACTATCTTTGAGAGTGCAAGTATGAAAATGACATTGATTGTTTGTCCATTTTGGGAACATCAAATATGGGAGCTATACACTTGAGATTTTGGTGAATCTCAAGCAGGTTTTAAATGCTTTCACTTTAATGATAGTTTGGCTAAATGTTAAATTCTTAGTCTGAAATCATTTTCCCTCAGAATTTTAAATTTATTGCTCCATTGTTTTCTTGCATCCAATACTGTGGCTGACACTCTGAGAACTAAGAAAATGAGAAGAAAATTGTAATCAAGGAGATGATAATGTGTACTAGAATTGTTGATGTTGCAATGTTCTTATTATGAAAAGTATACAGTTATCCAGTTCCTCAAATACACAAAAAGAACAAAAATCAACATAATATCATCATAATGTGTAAGCTGCCACATGGTTTAAACAGATGGATCATTACTTCAAGTGAGAGGTAGCTGAGACATGAGTTGAGACTGAATTTGGATTAGCTGTGGATGGAGACTGAGTAAGGAGACTGGGGCATATGAAAAAAAGAGCACTAGCAGGAAAGTAAAACAGAGCAAGTATGTGACTTTCATGAATAATAGAACCGCCACTATTTTCTGTCCTGTTTTATCATGTTCGCTGGTGTTCTGAGTGTCTCAGTTTCTGCAGTCTTGCATAATTACCAAGCCCTAAACTAGACTCAATACGCAGTAAGGCTTTAATAAGGAACCTATGTTACCTGATCATGCAGGCTTCCTTAGGCCACATAAATGTGTATTTAGGGGATTTTACTACAGTTTCTACTAAGGAACATGCCCAAAATGGCCAGAGAAGATGTAAAACATCTCTGCAAATAGTTTGTCTCAGTTCATATACATGAAATTCTTAAAGCCCAGCGCTTGGAATAGTTGATATATTAAGGGTTTTTTAAATACTTTTTAACGTTTACTTATTTTTGAGACAGAGAAACAGAGTGCAAGCAGAGGAGGGACAGAGATACAGGGAGACACGGAATTCAAAGCATCTCCAGGCTCTGAGCTGTCAGCACAGAGCCTGTCATGTGTGGGGTTCGAACTCATGAACCATGATATCATGACCTGAGCTGAAGGACGCTGAACCAACTCAGCCACCCAGGCACCCCAAGTTACTGAGTTTTAATTATTGGTGTCTCAGCCTCCCCTTGATGTCACCTTTGAATTCCATTGGCATCCTCCACCCTTTTAAATACTCAATACTGCTGCATGGTAACTTCTCCTAATATTGGTATCATCCTACCTACTTTGACTGAAATCCAGTCAGAAAGTTTACCTTCAAGAAATTTGTATCTTTATACTTTTAATTCAGTCAGCTTATAAAATGAGGAATATCAAACATTAATAAGTCACTTTTTAGGAGGGAAGATGAGCTTTCTTTCTTTCTTTCTTTTTTTTTTTTTGATTTATTTATTTTGAGAGAATCAGAGAGAGAGCATGGACAGGGGAGGGACAGAGAATCCCAAGCAGGCTCCACACTGTTAGCACACAGCTCGAACTCACAAACCATGAGATCATGACCTGAGCCGAACTCAAGAGTTGGATGCTTAACCCGCTGAGCCAGCCAGGCAATCCAATGAGCTTTCTTATTGACTCTAAACCAAAAAATACAAAACATGACACTGGAGATTTAGCTCTCTTAATACATATTTTATTTCTGTGTAAAGTGGAGAGTGAGTGAGCAGAAAACAATGGTACATTTCTCTGAGTCCAGATATCCACACCTCAATTATTTATCTATAGTACACAGTAGTCCCAAAAACACTTAATCGGGGGTAATTATTTTAAGAGTTTCTGAGGTACAATAGAACAGGTATACTGGAAATGTAATTTGTGAGGGTAGAGAAAATAGAAGACCACAGTTTCACAGTTTTAGATACTAGTGAGAGTTCAGGTAGAAATTCAGAATGGGATGTATGGAAAGAAGTTATAGATTTCAAATAAAAATTGTATGTAATCCATATAAAAGTAATAAAAGAGTGTATAAGAGTGAATAAGTTCTGAAGGGTAAAAATTAGAGATTACAAAAGCAAAGATCCTACCATGTAGAATGCCCACACTGATGATGTGAAGGAGGTAAAGGAGTTCCTATGTGTTGACATTGGGTAGAATTCCAGAGATAGGAGGACAACCAGCAACGGGTCAAAGAAGACAAAAGAAAACAGTCTATCAAAAAGGAAGGAGGAAACCAGAGAACAAAGGTAGTAGAAAAATTTGTGACAGTGAAGAAAGCAGGATAGAGAAGAAATACAAAATAATTCAGATAGAAATTAACATAAATTTTCTACTTTGTAAAGGGGCAGTGATGGCCTGGTATATTATAATCACACACCAGAAATGTTAAGTGGGTTAATTAATGAATGAAGAATATAGTGAATATGATAGTTATCCAAGAAATTAATGAAGAGTCCCGTTAGAGGTTGGATGACAAAACAGCATTCTGTTGTGACACTCACTGGCAATGCTCAACAACTTGAAATCAATCAGAAAGAACTCTGACCATGAGGATGACAAGGGCTGAAAGTGAATGGCAGGTGAGGTAGGTCACAAGGAAGGTAAAAGGTTTCTAGGCATTGGACAGACCAACTCGGTGGCCAGGCTGACCAAAAACCACAGGCCAGACAGGAAAGCACCAGAAAATGGGGGCGGGGCTGCTAAGCAGCTGGCAAACATGGAAAGGAAGACGCAGGTGAGTAATCATAAGATAAACTCTGATGATTCTCTGACATTCTACAGGATTATGCACATGTTTTGACGGCTTGGTGTCCATTTTCCCCTGTTCATACCCTTCACAGGCCTGATTCCTGCTCCATCCTTCTGTAGAGCCAACAGCAATCTGCCACACAGACGGCTGACATCACACTCAATGGAGGAAACTTAAAATCTGCATTCCTCGGATATAAAACCTCGGCTCACTGATTTACTCATTATAGATTTATTTCTGTCCCTCCCACCTATCTGTTTTGTCAAGGGAAGTGAGATAACAGTGTCATTAAAGACTCAGATAGATATAGTTCTTCCAAAATCAACCTGACCCTATGCAGGACCATCAGACACACAAACAGCTGTATAAAACCATAACAGCAGCAGCTAATTACAGCCCCAGAAGTTAGTGACCAAGAAATGCTGCAGATCTGGGATTGCCAGACTGGGAAATTACCATCTAAGGTTGTTTTGGTTTTCCCAAGGTAGCCAAGCACAGAAGCTGTTAATGAGGAGAAACGAGAGGTACTTAATTTTCTTAAGACAAAGAGGCCTTTTGTCCTTTGCTAGACCACTTCAAATTTTTTTTAATTTTAATGTTTATTTAGTTTTGAGAGAGAGAAAGAGAGAGAGAGACAGAGTGCAAGCAGAGGAGGGGCAGAGAGAGAGGGAGACACAGAATCCGAAGCAGGCTCCAGGCTCCGAGCTGTCAGCACAGAGCCCGACGCGGGGCTCAAACCCACAAACTGCGAGATCATGACCTGAGCTGAAGTTGCATGCTTAACCGACTGAGCCACCCAGGCGCCCTTCTAGAGCACTTTAAATCTTTATCTTATGCTGGCTTAAAGGTGAATTCTAGAGAACATTAAAATTTTTCTTTCTTTACATTTTAATCATTTAATCTTTTCTATGGTGACTGCCACAATATTCAACTTAAATATAGCATATATTAAAAATTATAAAGAATAAAGTATGAGAGAAAACCATACATTATCTATGAATACAAGTAGAGGGAATATATAAGTGAATTAGATTTAAAGTGACTTCAAAAATAGCACACTATATACAGATTCCATACATAATCCCAAGGTTAACAAAAGTATAAATAGCAAAAGGAACTTTCATATCATGACATCTACTGCTATCTAAGTATCACACTGTATAAATGCATAAAGAATCCATTTGAAAGGTACGAAAGTTATAGTCATCATTCATTCATTCAGCAAATGTATGATGTACACTTTGGGGAAAGCACTCTGCCAGATACTGGAATACCATAAGAAAATAAATCATACCTGAATACTACTATGTAATCTTATAATCTTGTTTTACTGAATACATAATACCTATCTTTCCATGTTTATAAGTACATCACTATGGGTTCAACACTTTTTGTGAAACGTGAATATACATGCGTGAAAAGAGAATATATGTGAAATACTAATATGTGAATATTATTATATTATACATAATGAAGTCACCATCACCTTTGGTGCATAAAGTTTATTCCTATATTGCCTTTTGTTTATAATAAACATCCTTGAAACTAAATCTTCACTTATTTCTGAAGTAATCCATTAGGTTAATCCCCAGAAGGGTTGATATGTAGAGATATTTTAAATTTTTATTTATTTGTTTTGAAAGGGGAGGGGCAGAGAGAGAAGGAGAGAGAGAAGCAGGCTCCACGCTCTGCACAGAACCTGGTGCGAGGCTCAATCTCATGATGGTAAGATCATGACCTGAGCAGAAATCAAGAGTCGGACGCAACCCACTTACCCATTCAGATGAGTCAGTAAATAGGGCCATTTTAAAGCTTTTGGTGTTTTTTGCCAAACTGTTACAGAAAGCTTATATTATTTTATTCTTTAATCAGCAATATATAAAATTTTCCATTTTCTTCTACCATTGCCAATATTGAGTGCTATCACCTATAAAATTCTTGATGATTTGATCATTAAAGAGTGGTGGTTCATTAACATTTTTATATTTATTTCTTGGTTTATGAGTGAGCTTCAATATGTCTTCCTATGTTTGTCAGCTTTTTAAATTCTTTCTTTTATGGACTGCATGTTCTTTTTAAACTTTCTACTATAAGTCTTTCTAATTGGTAAAAACTTTTTAGTACTTAATATTTATTTACTTTAAATCTAGATCATCATATACGAATAAAAAGTGTTCCATAAGAAGAATGTTTTTATCTTGATTTTTCTGCTCTCTTACAATTCCTTGCACTAAAGCTTTAGGTGAGACAAGTCATTTTTTCTTTTCATTTATCTGTGTCTTTATTCTAACGACTAGGTTGACAGTTTAGCTCAAGGGTCGCATTTTGTCATTGAATTGCTTTGCCAGTTAGTTGGTAAAGTTAAGCTTTGGGGAAAAAGTAAAACCCTGTCAGAATTGGGAAAAATTCATTTTACATTATAATGAAGAAACATATATTTTAAGAAATTTAACTTCCTGATGGAGGAAACATTCCAGGGTATGAGAGACACTATTTTATATAATGGAATAGTGAAATATATATGGTTAGAAAAGAAATTGTAATGGTGCTGATTAAGATGAGGCATATGAGCCCGTGTTAAGTAACTCAAGTGGAAGGACATTTTCTACAAGCGAATGATTTGTTAGCAACTATACAACCAAGAGGATCCACATGTCTGAATTAAGCTATTAGATGAAGCGGCAAATGTGATAGTCTTAAAATCTCAGAATGTTCTGGTGATATCCCTTTATTATCAGAGGAGGAGACATTTCTGTGACACCCAGGGAGAAATCCTATCTAGTTTTTAATCACACAATTGGGATGCTTTTGGCCACTCTCAGTGACCTTTATTTGAGTAGAAAAGTTACCTTGGAGTATATCCATTTGCTTTCTCCCAGTTTCTCTACTTATTACTAACAGTTGGAGTACAATTTTCAATCCATAGCCCCAGAGATAGATTAAATGTATAAATTTCATCTCTTGGTTTTAATAGAGACTGACACTGTTATTTGGTTACCTGCTGCCAAGTAAACAACATATTGCTATTTTTTACTTTTGCCTCTTAGAATAATGCTTTATCAATGGGATATCAGAAATAAATAAAATATAAGACCAACATGGGAGGAAGACACTCTAAGTTTGTCAGACGGGTGAAAATAAAAGAAATATGTGTATACTACTCTTGTGTTCTCCAATCCTACTAGAATATGCAAAAGAAATATTGCTTTATTTATCTTTACATAACCTTCCCCTGTGGAGAAAGTGTTAGGAATGGCCCTCAGAGAACATCCAGGATTAGAAGAGATGTGTACATGTAAAGGATCTGGTCTAACTTCCTGTTTCTGTCTTCAACATTAGTTTTTATGTGCAGAGGTTCTGTACAAGTTACTTCTATCAAGTTCTCTATATTTTGATTTAGTTGAAGATTTAGTTGAACACTGTTAGAGATCATGTAGTTCAATCTCCTCATTTTACACATGAGAAAACAGTGATCTCAGAGGTTAAGTGATTTGCCCAGGGTCTCGCAGCTAGTTAGTGACAAAGTAGAAACTAAACTACAGGACTCCTGATTCCTAATCAACCTTTCCACTTTACTATGATGACTTTCTAAAGTAGTACAAGACCTTAAATTAACCTTCTAAATAGTTAACTTTCTTAACGTTAGTCAGAATTTCTGCCAAGCAAGTAGTATATACTTGGATATACTCCAAGTATGAAAACTATATTGATATGTTTCACTATTTGAGGTTACCTGTGTTTCTTTTCCTTTTGCAAAAGAAAACAAAACAGCATAGTCTTTATCAATGACAAACTTACACCCATGGCCTAGAAAAATCTGCACATTTATTATAGAACTCAAAAATAATAGCCTATTGAATTCATAGCTTTTCAGTTTTTAATCTTAATTTTATTTTGAAGTGATAAGCACATTAGATCTTGTGGGCAATTCATTATTGGTAAATGCACCAAGGATGCGTATTAGGGTTGTAAGAACTTTCTTTGTGCCTAACATTCTCCCTTCTACCGTATACCTTAATAACTCAACCTTCTTCAGGTTCTTAGATAACTTACAGGAGACCAAAACCAATTTGGCATGGAAAATTAAAAGATTTTATTGACCTTGAGATGCCTGCCAGCATTGTGTGAGCCTGCTTCAGACTCTCAAGCCAAGTTCAGAGGTTTGGATATTCCCAGAAGTTTGTAGATGGTACTCCCCTAAAACATTACAATATATTTTCTAATCCCTTTTTAATTAACCTCTGTCTTACCACCAAAGGATTTAAAATAATTAATAAGTGGAATCATTATCAAGAGAGGCATAAGGAATATTCAGTGTTCCTCTACAGTGTCTCAGCCCTTGCTCATATCATCTTTGTAAGAGCTTCTAAGTGCACATTATGATAAGCACTACTTGATAATTCGTTCTCAGGAAGATTTACTATTACATAAATCTTTTAGACACAGATCTCAATTACAACCATAATTGTACTACTTAATATCCAGGATCTAAAGCATTGAATAACCCCCAAAGCATTCAAAGCTGCAGCAAAAATGGTAGAGAACTAAAGATTTTTTCTTTGATTTCTTTGCTCTACCCTAATTTTGAAATGAGATTTTAAAGTGTTAAGGCAACAAAAGGAAACAATGAAT
Organism: Herpailurus yagouaroundi; assembly: GCF_014898765.1. Classification (NCBI taxonomy): domain Eukaryota; kingdom Metazoa; phylum Chordata; class Mammalia; order Carnivora; family Felidae; genus Herpailurus; species Herpailurus yagouaroundi. The sequence continues at coordinate 25,374,423 of NW_024412396.1, read as the reverse complement.
GACCCTTGAGTCAAGAAGAAAATTAAGCACGTTAAAATAGGAAAAAGAGAGATGAGTGTAAACAAAACTAGTGAGGAGGGTTAGGGTATCCAGAGTACTAAAGAAACTTGACACTACAGATTTTCCAGAAGTACAAGATGAGGACTGCCGTTCTTTTGTCTTTTGCCCTTAAATTGTTCGGGATGACTCACCCTGACTTCTGTTGGAGTGTGGCACTTATTTTAGATTATGTTCACTTGATATAGATATTCCGAAATGGAGAATTATAGACAGATGAGTCAGTGTAGAGTGCTGTTTGGAGACACAACTATAAGATAAAATGAAGAAATAAAATTGGGCAGCAGGAAAAACTGACCTGCAATGTAGTTGTGACTGAGGCTTCTTCCAGTTGTATGTAGAGCTTTGAAGCTGGGATGACACAGTTGTCCCAAATCGGGCAAGGAAGATATGCCTTTATATTTTTGATTAGTCACTCATTAACCTTGAGCCACCCGCTGGGAGGAGGTGGAAATTTGGGTGGGCCAGTTCCCTGTGGACTAAGTAATTCCTTGTAAACAATGATACTCTAATCCCCCTGAATCTAATATGATCAGTGCTGTAGGATGGATACTTAAGACCTAAAGAGGGTCAAGGTCCAGAAAGACTGAAGACCTTCCCTCTACATCTGGGAATAAGGCAAAGTTGCCTGCTCTTGCCATTATTCTCAATGCTGTACTGGAGAACAGTCAGTACAATCTCGCAAGGAAAAAAAAAAATATCAGCTTGGAAAGAAAGAAATAAAACTATCTTTGCTTGTAGATGATATAATCCCACATATAAAAGAAATTCACAAAAGAAAATTATTAGAATAAGCAACTGTAACAAGGTTGCATGACACAAGATCAACATACAAAAATTAATTTCTACATATAAAAATTAATGATCCATAGGGCACCTGGGTGGCTCTGTCAATTAAGCATCCAACTTGGGCATGGGTCATGATCTCACTCACGGTTTGTGAGTTCAAGGCCCACAATGGGCTCTGTGCTGACAGCTTAGAGCCTGGAGCCTGCTTCAGATTCTGTGTCTCCCTCTCTCTCTTTGCCCCTCCCCTGCTCATTCTCTCTCTTTCTCTCTCTCTACCTCCCTCCCTCCCTCAAAAATAAATACATAAATAAACAAATAAATAAACATTTAAAAAGTGCTTTAAAATGAATGATCTATAAATGGAATTAAGAATATATATTTTTTGACAATAGTATCAAAAAGAAGAAAATACTTCGGAAGAAGTTTATGTAAAGAAATGCAAGAAGACTCACACATTTTACAAAACACTGATGGGGAAATTAAAGACCCAAATATTGGGGACACATTTCATTTTCATGAATTTGAAGGCAATATTGCTAAGATGGAAATTCTACCAAAATTGAGTTACAGGTTCATTGAAATCCTTACCAAAATTCCAGCAGGCTTTTGAGTGTATGTGTGTGGGCAAGGTGGGGCGGGGGTTGACACATTGATCCTAAAATGTGTGTGAAAAGTATAAGACCTCACATAGCCAAACCAATTTTGAAATGGAATCACAAAGTTGGAGGACTTCCACTTCTCAATTTCAAAGCTTACTATACATCTACAATTAGAATGTGTTACTGGCATTAGATAGAGAATAATGAAACAATTCAGAACTATAAATAAATCCTCATATTTGTGATCAATTGAATTTTAAACAAAAGTCCTAGGGCAAGTAATTGGGGAAAGTAGTCTTTTTTAAAAATAATAGTGGAGCGATTAGATATTCACATGCAAAAAGATGAACTTAGACTTTTACCTCACAGCATGTTTAAAAATTAACTCAAAACTGATCAGACTTTGGGGCGCCTAGGTGGCTCAGTCAGTTGGGCATCCAACATCAGCTCAGGTCATGATCTCGTGGTCCATAAGTTCGAATGCCATCTCGGGCTCTGTGCTGACAGCTCAGAGCCTAGAGCCTGTTTCAGGCTCTGTGTCTCCTTCTCTCTCTGCCCCTCCCCTGCTCACACTCTGTCCCTCTCTCTCTCTCAAACATAAATAAACATCAAAAAAAATTTTTTTTAATTGATCAGACTTAAATGTAAAAATTAAAGTGATACATTTTTGAAGAAAATTGATTTTGGGTTAGGCAAAAATTTCTTAGACATGACATGAGAAACATGGTCTGTGAAAAGTAAATCTGATAAAGTGAACTTCATCATGATTCAAAACTTCCATTCTTGTAAAGGCACCAGACAAAATGGAAAGACAACCAACAGTGTGAAAAAGAATATCTGCCAAATATTGATAAAGGGCTTATATGCAGAATATACAAAGAAGGCATCTAAACCTTAAAAGACAAAATAACCCAATTTTAAAAATGGGCAAAAGTTCTGAACATTTAACTATATAAGGTATATGAATATCTAAAAAACATGCAACAATATTCTCAATATCATTTTTGAAATTTTTTTTTTTAAATTTGATTTTAAGTAAATTCTACACCATTCATGGGGCTCAAACTCACAACCTTGCAATCAAGAGTCATGTGCTCTTGTCTCAAGAGCCAGCCAGGTGCCCCTCAATGTCATTAGTCATTAGGAAAAGACAAATGGAAACCACAGTTAGATGCCACTTTATCCTATCCTAAAATGGCTATAATAAAAATGCCACTTTATCCTATCCTAAAATGGCTCTAATAAAAGTGTCAGAAAATAAATATTGGTGATGATATAGAGGAAAAGGAACCTTCTTACATTGCTTATAGAAATGTAATATGACACAGCCACTTTGGGAAACAGCCCAGCAATTATTTAAAAGGTTAATAAACATAGAGTTACCATATGACCAAACAAGTCTAATTTTGGTTATCTATCCCCCGAAATGAGAATATACATCCACAGAAAGCCTTACACACAAATATTCTTGCCAGTATTACTCATGATAGTCCCCAGTTGGAAACAACTTAAATATTCACCAACTGGATTACAAAATAGCAGTACAAAAGAATATTTTTTAGCAAGCAATGAATGAACTATATATAGGTATATGCTGTGATACTGAGGAACCTCAAAAATATTACTCTGAGTAAAATAATCCACATATAAGAGACCATGTGCATGATCCCATTTGTAGGAAGCCCAGAAAAGGCGAAACTAGATACAGACAAATAGAGACAGCAAATTAGTGGTTTAAGTAGGGGACCAAGAACAGGAGATGAGCAGTGAATGCTCACAAGGGATCTCATTGGGGTGATCAACATAGTCTAAACCTGATTTATGTTGCTAGTTGAACAACTTGGTAAATTTACTTAAAAATTACTGAAGTGTGCCTTTTTTTTTTTAGGTTTATTTATTTTTTTTTCAACTTTTTTTTTTTTTTTTTAATTTTTGGGACAGAGAGAAACAGAGCATGAACGGGGGAGGGGCAGAGAGAGAGGGAGACACAGCATCGGAAACAGGCTCCAGGCTCCCAGCCATCAGCCCAGAGCCCGACGCGGGGCTTGAACTCATGGACCGCGAGATCGTGACCTGGCTGAAGTCGGACGCTTAACCGACTGTGCCACCCAGGCGCCCCTAGGTTTATTTATTTTTGAGAGAGAGAGAGTGTGCACACATGCAAGCAAATGGGAGAGGGGCAGAGAGAGACAGAGAGACTCCCAGGCAGGATCAGCATTGTCAGTGCAGAGTTCAATAGGGGGCTTGAACTCAAGAACTGTGAGAACCAAGAGCTGGACGCTCAACCAACTGAGCCACCCAGGTGCCCCCAAAATTACTGAAGTGTACTTTTGAAATGGGTGGATTATATGATATGTAAAATGTTTCATAAAGTTATTTTTTAAATGACCACTAATTCCCTGATGAGAACAACAGACAGATTTACTTCTCTCAAAGTATGTGTTTAATTTCAAGGGAGTAGACCCAGGGCCATGGAGACATTCCCTGACTATACATTAGTTTAATCTTTTTGTGTGTGGAGAGATTACTTTACATTTCAAAGGACTAGAATCAGGATCTGGGTTCTTCTCTCCCATTACATTTATAAGGAAATTCTCTTTAAAAAGACAAAAGGAATGGAGAATACTGCTCATTTCTCCCTTGTTAACACCATCCAGATTTTTTTTTTTTTTGTAATTTGGTGTTCCTCATTTACAATCCAGATGCATATGTGTAAGATGATACTAGCTTTCTTTCATTGCATCAATCCATGGGTAAGAACTGGGGCACATATAAACTTCACAGTTATTTGATCAAAGTAATAATAATTAAAAATAATCTACTCTGTTCCATAAACCTTACGTGTGAATTTCAGATATTTTTTAAATATTTATATTTGTTTCTATTTGTTAATATTAATAGCCTCTTTTATGTTCTTGACATACCATGCATGCTTCTGCCTTTTATCTTTAAGTTAACTCTATTTGGAATTTTTTCTCCCAACTATGTGAATGGCTGGGATCTTTACTCCGTTTTGGTTAGCCTTGCTTGTACTCTTCCTACAAAAGTAGTTCCTTCCTCCCTGGCATGCTTTCTACTTTACTCTGTTTTCTTTTTCTTCATAGTATTGGTCACCATCTGAAATATTTATTTGGTAGTTTAGTCCTATATTCCTCCATGTCACTCCATGAGAGGAATGGCTCTGTAGTGCCTTTTGGTTCTCTGCTATGTCCTCAGCACCCTACCTTACCCATGGTTGGAGCTCAGTGACTGTTAAATCAGTGCTGAGTGGAGGAAGAGCCACTGGCAAGGATGGAGCTGTCAAGGAGGGTTTAAAATGAACAGACTTTTAAGCTAGATTTTAAAGAAAAGTTAGAGCATTATCTACAAGAGAGAGCAAGAAAGGACTTTCTAGCTAGTTGTATGGAAGAAAGGGTAATATAATTAACACTATCAGTGTCCTATGGAAAGTCGAAAAGGTCTGATGACAATGAAAGCAAATTCAGGAGGAAAAAAATGGATTATTCTTCAACATATTCTTTTATATATAATATTTTATATGTAATAATTTATGACATAATCCATAATATACATGGATATGATACATATTTCTATATGGAGAATTTGTATAGTTGTTTACATCTCTGTATTAGTTCTTTCAGGCTAGTCCTTTGCTGGCAGAACTACTAAAAGGTTTGCATTCTTCTTGAAGCCTGTACTTATTACAAGAGTCAGGACTTGAAAGCATTCAGAAAAGGAGAATTACAAAAGAAACGTTAGAAACTATTTGTGTGGAATTCAGAAAACAAAACATATCAATAAACAAACAAAAAGCAGAATCAGATGTATGAAAACAGAACCAGTTAATGGTTGTCAGAGGGAAGGGATGTGGGGGGATGGGCAAAATAGGTGAAAGGGAGTGAGAGGCATAGGGAATATATTTAATGATACTGTAATAGTGTTGTGTGGTGACATATGGTAGCTACATTTGTGTTAAGCATAGCATAACATATGGAGATGTTGAATCACCAAGTTGTACATCCAAAATTAATGTAACATTGTGTGTCAACTACACCAAAAAAAAATTCCAAAATGAACATAACATTGTGTGTCAACTATAACAAAAACTTTTTTTTAAAGAAAGTGTTTTATTTTGCTTTGTCCTTTACATATAAAGATATGATTCCATAAATAATTACATGGGTGGTAAACTGAAAAACTATCATCTTTCCTTAGAGTTAATAGAATTTAGCGTCAGGTTAACCAACTTAGTAAAAAGTTTCTTTCAAAAATCTGAATTTTTGAATAAATATATAAGGACACTAATAAGTAAAAATATAATATGAATTCTGTTGTAATAACAATATACAAACATCTTAAATATTGGGATATTTTGGTTTGACTGGAATCATCATGGAATTATTTGCCCAAGCCTAAAGTCAAAAGGTATTTAGATTACTGCCATGAACTCGCCAAATGGGCAAGTAATTGCCAGTTCTATTAGAGACAAGCACTAAATGCTCAGTGGCTTTACACAAAAGAAGTCTATTATTCACTTATGCTCAATTTAATATGGGCTGGCAAGAGGAAATAGGACAGGTTCTCCTCAGTGTGGTGATTCTGGGATCAAAGCTTCCTCCATCTTTTCTTGCCATCTCAACACATGGCCTCTGAGTTTGCAGTGTCAGGGGAAGAGAGAGCAGCCAGCTAGCACAAAGGATTGTTAATGCCTTGTTCTGGAAATGATACATGTCCATTAACAGGGGCTTACCTAAATTAGTACAACACCCTTCTATTTTCAAGGGAAGCCAGGAGATTTAGTCTTCCAAAATGCCCAAGAAAAAGAGAGGATCTAGATATATGTGAACTCTAGTTGTCTCCACTACCCTTGGGAAAAGTGTGGTAATGTCAGGGAGTTTGTACAAAAGTAAATTCTCTCTCCTCAATTTTCTCTTGTCCCAATAATGTTCTTATTTAGGATTTTCCTCCAATATGGTGATTTTATTTTAAAAATATATAATTAGAATGATATCACCTACTACTCATTAAATACCTCAACATCCTGCACAGGCTTTCTGCTAACAGAGTATAATTCTACATTTTTCTTTTTCTTCTCCAGTTACACTATCTCAATTGCAACATGTCCATATCTGAGGTTTTAGAGCAACACTGAACACGAATTTTTAGAAAATCTTTTACTGTTCAAAAATTATAAGTCAAATCTCTCTCTCTCTCTCCTCTCTCTCTCTCTCAAAATAATGATTTTTCTGCAGATATTTATTTACTGTCAGGGATATTCAGGTGGAGGCTACAGAAGAATTAAGAAACACTGTTTTTCCACTTAGGCTACAATTCTACTAAAAGCAAAGCCCTCTCTATATGTGTTAATACTAAAGGACACAGCCAGAATATAATTAAGTAAAAAATTTTTAGAGAAGGCAAATGAAGTTCATGAGCAACACAAGCTTTATGAGGGAGTGTCAGTTTATCAGATGCTTAAACAAAATGGATAGTTGGACTCAAGCGATCTGTGCGTTCAGTTTGGGTAATCAACAGATGTGAGTATGTTCTTCAGACAAAAAGCAGAACAGATCATATTGCAGTTGTTAAATCTGCATTGCAATGACATGGATGAAGCTAGAGAGTATTATGCTAAGTGAAATAAGTCAGAGGGAGACGAATACCATATGATTTCACTCATATGTAGACTTCACAAAACAAAACAAATGAGCAAAAGGACAAAAAAAAAGAAAGGCAAAAGAGAACAAACTGATGGTTACAGAAGAGAGATGCACAAAGGGATGCATTGAACAGTTGATGGGGATTAAGGAGCACACTTGTAATGAGCACCAGGTGTTGTATAGAAGTGTGGAATGAATATGTTGGACATTTAAAACTAATATTGCACTGTATGTTAACTAACTGGAATTTAAATGTAGAAAAAAAAATCTACATTGGTAGTTTAAATGAAGAATTAGCCAAATGATACCAGTCATTGCAGATCAAAATAAATCTTGACTATGCCATTTTGATTATTGATGGTTAATTCCAAGAGCAGAAACTTTAAACATCACTTATAAAGCAATTAATACCATTATTTTTACTCTACTTTGAAATGTACCAAGGTGAGAGATTTATTCTGATCCATGATCAGATGTTATGATATCTAGATGCTGAAACATTTATATCAAAATACGAGAAGAAAGAACATTTCCTGATTTAGTTTCCAAGATATCCACATAATTGTAACCAACAAAAAGAAAAAAGTTATCTCTGCTGGTTCTAGAGACTATTTCTCAGGCTAAAATGATTGTGGGTATCTTTTATCAAGAAATTTTGGGACACTTGGGTGGCTCAGTTGGTTGAGAGTCCGACATGGCTGAGGTCATGATCTTGTGATTCGTGATTTCAAGACCCACATCGGGGTCTCTGCTGTCAGCTTGTCAGCCTGTCAGCATTGAGCTGCTCCAGATCCTCTGTCCATGGCTCTCTGCCTCTCCCCTGCTTGAACATTCCCAAAATATAAATATTTTAAAAATTAAAAAAAAATTAAATAATTTCAGAACAATTTATTTCAAATATTTTAAATGGTTTTTTTTATTGTTTGCTTATTTTTGAGAGAGAGATAGAGACAGAGTGCAACCAGGGGAGGGGCACTGAGCTGTCAGCACAGAGCCCCATGTGGGGCTCGAACTCACCAAGTAAGATATCATGACCTGAGTTGAAGTCCGATGCTCAACCAATTGAGCCAACCAGGTGCCCCAGAACAATTTACTTCAATTTTAATTGAAAGTATGATACTGTTATTAATAAAATTTCTGTCCAGCTACTGCAAAATAGAGAGATAAAAGCAGGGCCTCCAGGGTTAATTTGTCAGGATTATTTTGATATTTAATTCATTTTGGTCACTCAAACTGCTCTTCCTAGTGTGTCTACCACTTTAATAAGGACCCAGCTCTTATACACAGATACAAATTACTTCTGGATAAGATAACATTCCCAGTACTACAAGCAGTATACATGTTCGCAGATAGATAATATAATAATATGTGGCCCTGTTTATTTCCAAAAGGGAAACATGGACCCAGATGTTTATAACAGCGTTATCTGCAGTAGCCAAATTATGGAAAGAGCCCAAGTGTCCATCAACTGACGAATGGTAAAGAAAACATGGCATATATATATATATATATATATATATATATATATGCGCACCACACGTACAGGGAAGCCAAATATTATATGATTTCATTCATATGTGGAATTTAAGAAAAAAACACATGAACAAAGGTTGAAAAAAAAAGAAGGCAAACCAAGGAATAGACTCTTAACTGTAGAGAACAACTGATGGTTACCAGAGGGGAGGTAGATGGGGGGAGGGGGAGGGAAAGGGGTTAAATAGATGATGGGGATTAAAGCGGGCACTTATGATGAATACCAGACGATGACTGTAAGTGTTGAATCATTAAATTGCACACCTGAAACTAATATTACACTGAATGTTAACTAACTGGAATTTAAACAAAAGCTTAATAACCACACAAATTAAAAAATAATAATAGTTAATAAGTCAAATATCATGGCATTCCTTGCAATGTTTCAAGGTAGGGTGGTAGAGCCCCTCCCCAAGGAATGTGGTAGAGGCCTCCTCAGAACAAAGGAAGGCAATGTGGCCCAATCAACTCCTATACACATATGCAGAGCTCTGACAAGACTCTGTAACGTGGACTGTGTCCAGTCAGATTACATGTAACCATATAGGGGAGATAAACAAGTAGGAATTGCATAAAAACCTACATCCTGCTATGCTCAGGGCTGGGTTTTTTGGGTATGAACCCATTGAACCCATGCCAGCACAATGAATAAAGTTGCCTCCTGGACAGAAAAGTCTTGGTGTCCTGTCTCTCTGTGTGAGAATCCTGCTCCAGTAGCATCACATCTTCCTCAATTTTTAAACTATTCCATGGACTTGTCAAAATCTCTTCAATAAACTTTGAAACTTTCAAAAAAATGTTACTGAATCTGAGACACTAGTATAAATAAAAATTTTACAGATATCAGCATTTTGCTGATTTTACATGAAAAATTAGTCTCAGGTTCTAGAGTAACCAAAAAGAGTTGCTGGTCTGGTAGTAACATCTTTCTGGTAGGCAAGTTATGTTTGGGGATTTTTTTTAGAAAAATATGGGAATAAAGTTTCATAAATAATAATACTCCTTTGGAAATGATTCAAGATAGCCTTAGGCGAAATCTTTGGCATTCATTTTTAGCTCAGAGTAGTTTCTGATGGTATTATACATCAGGCTGTGCAAGCTCAGAATTGATCTCAGAAAGAAATGTGAGTATGAAGGTCTAATAAATTGAAACACATGAGGTGATTTTTTAAAAATTAAATGGCTCTTGATGTCTTTATAAAAAAGAAAATGAGGATCTTTTGATACTAATATGCCATCTCTTAACAGAAAACTGTATCAAGGACCAGAAAGGGGGCACATTTTGATTACAGCTATTAACAGTTGCAATAATACCAATTTATTTCCTACCAACCATAATGTAGCAAAGTGTAAAGTATGTTTATGTTTTCTGAACAATGCCACATAATGTGTGTTTGTTTGTTTGTTTGTTTTTTTTTTTTTTTTTTTTTTTTTGCCATTGAAACAAGGAAAATGGAAACTGTGTGTAAAACAGTCCATTTATTAGAGGTGAACCCATTTGTCAATTGACAGGATTATGTTCAAATATTCCACCAGTGTTAACTACCTACATCAATAGAGAATTGAAAGGAAAACCTTGAGTAGTAACTTCTGTCTACCTCAACAATGGAAGAACTAGTTTTGTATGTATATTAATTATAACGGTGGTCTCTTAGTAAACATTTTTAAAGATCATTGTTCAGGGCACCTAGGTGGCTCAGTCAGTTAAGTGTCTCACTTTGGCTGAGGTCATGATCTCACTGTTCGTGAGTTTGAGCCCTGCATCAGGCTCTCTACTGTCAGCACAGAGCCTGCTTCTGATCCTCTGTCCCCCTCTCTCTCTGCTTCTTCTCCACTCATTCTATATACCTGCCTCTCTCTCTCAAAATAAAGTTGAAAAAATGTTCAAAAAAATAAAGATCATTTTTTATCATGTTTCTTCCATTAAAATTGCATTTTATTCCCCCCCCCCCCCAGTCCTGTTAGCATCCTAACTGATGGGTAAATGAAAGAAAAAACTTGTATCAATAAGAGATTGGGATTTTATTAACTACAGAATTTCAGACAAAGGATAATGGGGAAGATGTAAGAGTAGTTGAAAAAAATGGGATTTAAATTCATAAAAGAAGGAAAAAGAGACATGATTCTGCAGATAATTAAAAGGTGGACGAGTCAAAGCACCCAATGAAGTAAGAGATCATAATGAAATAAATACAGCTGATAATGATCAGAGAATAAAGTGTTAAAAGTTTATATTTCTGAAGAATAGTTTTCAGTGATGACCAGATTCAAAGTATGGCTATAGAATAAGATGTTTGGGGTAGAATATGCATAAAGTTCACTAATGATGAAGAGGCTAATGAACTGAATAGTTAGAAACTTATTTTAATTCACTATTAATTGTTTTAATGAAAGATTCCAGAACATTTTTTACAAAGCCTGATCTACATATTTCTCTTGAATCTCACTGATTCAGTCTACACCAAATTGCAAACTGTTCTGCATGCTAAATTTGGCACACTGCCTATTTTTTACGGCCCATGAGTTAAGAATGATTTTATATTTTTAAATGTTTGAAACAAATTTTAAAAAGAATATTTGTGAATTATAATAGCTATATAAAATTCAAACTTCACTGTCCACAAATAACCTGTTATTGGAACACAGCACACCTATTATTTTACATATTATCTACGACTGCATTCGTGCTTGAACAGCAGAGTGGACTAGTTGCCACATTGATCACAAAGCTTAAAATATTTGCTATCTGACCTTTTCCAGAAATGGACATCTGGACTACAGTAAGTAAGAGGTCTAAACAGTAAGATATCACCAGATTTTTACAACAGGTGCTTCATAATGGTTATTATTGTCACAGATGGTTTTTTTTTTGTATATTAAATATGTAATCCCTGCTAATAATTTTAACATTGACTACACTCTACCTTTAAGTGGGTTTTTTTTTCCAGACATATCTTGGGTAATATTAGTATTTTGCTTCCTAGTATCTTCATGCTCTTAAAAACCATGAATATACCTAGTTCTTATTTTATAATTGATGAACCAAGTTGAGAGCAAAGTATATCACCCAAGGTCAAATCTAGGAAGTTACATAGTATTAAACCAAAGACAATATTTTCCAATCCCAAAGTCTATGTTCTCTTTTAATATGCTACGCTGATTCCTATAACATCTACTAATGTTATTCTAGAACTATTCTGTTTAAGAAGTAATGATCATACGTTCATGACCAGCACATGACTGAGCTGATAATTTTCCTCAATTCATGAGCAACAGTACCCATCACAGATAAAGGGACTCAAGCCTCTGTGTCATTTGTTAAAACAGCCACAGTAATCAAAAAAACTGTACTCAGTACAGTACTTTTGAAGAGCTAGACGTTCTCAGGGTAGATAGCTCTTGTTTATTTTAAAAATCTTAGACTAGGGGTGCCTGGGTGGCGCAGTCGGTTAAGCGTCCGACTTCAGCCAGGTCACGATCTCGCGGTCCGGGAGTTCGAGCCCCGCGTCGGGCTCTGGGCTGATGGCTCAGAGCCTGGAGCCTGTTTCCGATTTTGTGTCTCCCTCTCTCTCTGCCCCTCCCCTGTTCATGCTCTGTCTCTCTCTGTCCCAAAAAATAAATAAATGTTGAAAAAAAATTAAAAAAAAATAAATAAATAAAAAATAAAAATCTTAGACTATTGACTATTTGCTGCTTAACACTTGATTTAGAAATATTATAATTTGATAATGTTAGGAAAATATTTTAGAACATATAAATTATTATTTTAATGGAATGCTTTGTTAGTATTGTCATAGTATTTTGAAATTTAAATTGACCTAAGAAAAAACATCTGTATTTTAAGATAAGTAAGCTTCTGGGGTGCCTGGGTTGCTCAGCTGGTTAAGTGTCTGACTCTTGGTTGTCAGTCAGGTCATGGCCTCATGGTGTCGTGAGATTGAGCCCAGTGTCAGGTTCTGACAGCACAGAGCCTGCCTGGGATTCTCTCTCTCCCTTTCTCTCTGCCCCTTTCCCACTCATGTTGTCTCTGTCTCTCTCAAATAAATAAACAAACAAACTTTAAAATTTTTTTTAAAAAGTAAGCCTCAACACCTAATTTCTCTGAATTTCTGAATGCAGTGTTCCTGTCATAATGTGTAAGTACTTTTACTTACAAAATTTTTAATAATCCCCGAGTTGCACAATATTGTTTCATGAGTGCTTAAGAAAATTAAATAGCTTTTGCTAATAATTAAGAATTGTTTCAAAATAAATGCCCTCTCCTCTGTAGGTAAATTCATCAATATTAGCAACTTTTAAAATGTCAGCTATGTATTGAAAATCTATGCTCACAAAAGCATAGTACTAGATGCCATGAAGATATAACAATCTTATAAGACATTCCAAAAACATATATAGGATCTCACACACCAAGACAAAATTAAAAGCAACATACAAGTTAATAAAAATTCAAAATTACAATTGTTAGTCCACTTGTGACTATAGAATCAACAATATGATTCCCCTTAGAAGTATTGGGATATTTGCAGGAACATCTATGACTGTTGATTATTGGAGTATAACATACTTAAGTGATCAGGACCAGGGATCCTGGGGAAAGAAAATCTGTATACAGTTACCTACGCCTAGAATCTAACTCCAGTTTACATAATGGATAAAATGTTTTGTGCATGAGTTACTCTACGCTCAAGAATCATAGTGCTATAAAAACGGCAAAGGAACATATTCTATTTCAGCTCTAATGTTACCAAGACTTGTTCACTATAGTAGATAATTTTGTCATTGAATACAAAGCCAGTTGCAGTTATGGCTCAATTTATTTGAGTCACCAATATAAAAACAGCTCTACTGGTCTGCATTAGTGGCTATCTTATTCAGAGTACGTTTACAGAGCTCTGATAGTTTCACAGCGCTTTTTGGCATTGAAATATCAAAATACTTACATATTACATAGACATCATTTAAATTTTTTTTTAACGTTTATTTACTTTTGAGACAGAGAGGGACAGAGCATCAACGGGGGAGGGTCAGAGAGAGGGAGACACAGAATCTGAAACAGGCTCCAGAATCCGAGCTGTTAGCACGGGGCCCTACGCGGGGCTTGAACTCACGGACCGCGAGATCCTGACCTGGGCCGAAGTCAGACACTTAACCGACTGAGCCACCCAGGTGCCCCTAGACATCATTTTTAAAAAAAATAATTTGTACTCCTTTTATTTATTCTGTACAATTCAATGAGGATATTATATTAACTTTTGAAATTATGTTCATAGCTTGGTTATATTATCTATAAATAGTATATGGTGTGGGTGCATCTGACATCTGACTCTCGATTTCAACTCAGGTCATGATCTCATGGTTCATGAGTTGGAGCCCACATCAGGCTTTGCACTAACAGTGGGGAGCCTGTTGGGATTCTCTCTCTTTCCCTCTTCCCGGCCCTCCCCCACTTGCATGCTCTCTATCTCTCTCTCCTTTCTCTCAAAATAAACAAGTAAATATACTTTTATGAATAAATAAATAATATGTGGTAAAAGTGGTCTGAAATATTTTTTGTAAAAGTGGACTATGAGCTTCATATGACTAAAACTTACATTCAGAGACAACATACCTTATAAGAACAGAGAAACTTGCTGTGATTTTAGAGTGAACGTGAAAGATTTTATGGAAATTTGAACCGACTTTTCAATATTACATAGAATGTGACTATTCAGAGAAGTAGAGAATCCATTGCAGGCAGGCTGAATGGCTTGAGCAACTAGGGGAATAAATGCCAGAACATTTTCAGGGCTGTATATATATTCCCACTGAATGAAGGGCTCTTCTGGGAAAACTACAGCAAGAAGGAAACTCATGGGCTTGGAAAATCAGAGATTGGGCATTGTTATACAAGAAAGGGGTTATAATGGAAAGTGGTTGATTTTATGCTCATTGCTGCTATTGGCAAATGGATGACATATTCAATATGTTCTTTTCAAACATTAAACAGGAAGGGGAGTAGAAAACAAACACTAAATTTAAGTATTATCTGAGGGAAAAGAAGAAACAATGTAACAAAAACATCTCAAAGGGGAAATAGTGTTTTGGAGAACATTTTGAAACTAGATATTGATTGTGAGTGAGGTAAAAGACAAAACCACTCCAGTGGCAGCCCAGTTTTGATAACGGATTTTAAATTTTCAGTTGCGTTTACTGTGCATTTTTGCCTCATACAGTCTATAAGAACCAGACCAAAAAAACATAGCCTCAAGAAAAGCCCGCTCTCCTGAGCCAAAGGACCAAGGAAGTTGTTGCCTGAGAAGCCAGAAAACATCAGGACTATAATTGCTCTACTCCAGCCAAACACCACAGAAAAATCTGTAGCCCTTCCAACCTCATTCTAGTGGAGAGATTAGATTTTCATCCCCACATGTGGTAACAAGGCCCTATCCCCACTGGGAAGGTGTCAAAAGGGACCTAGTAGTGACCTGGGGCATTCATTGCCTCCAGGCAGTAATAAGTGTCTCCCAAGGACCTGATGCCAGTAGAGAGGCCTAGTGAGAATCCAGGGTTTCCACCCCCCACCAGGCAGTAATGAGGTGAGACCCTGGCCTTCCACTATAAGCACAGTGTCAGAAAAGGCCTCTTAAAAAAGAAGACAGAAATAAAGACCCCAAATCTCATAGCATCATACCCAAAATGCCCAAGACTCAATTAAAATTCAAATGTCAGGGGTACTTGAGTGGCTCATTGGGTTAAGCATCCAACTTTGGCTCAGGTATGATCTCACATTTCATGAGTTCAAGCCCTGAGTTGGACTCTGTGCTGACAGCTCAGAGTCTGGGGCCTGCTTCAGATTCTGTGACTCCCTCTCTCTCTACCATTCCCCTGCTCATACTCTGTCTCTCTCTGTCTCTCAAAAAGTAAATAAATGTTAAAAAATTTATTTAAAAAAATCAAATGTCATACCATACTGCTATTGCATTACTAGTGTATGGAAACAGAACCATTTTCTGTATATTACTTTTGTATCCTGAAATTTTCCTGTATTCACTTCTCAGTTCTAGTAGTTTTTTAGTGGAGTCTTTAGGGTTTCAATATATAGTATCATGTCATCTGCCAAGAGTCAACGTCTTACTCCTTCCTTACCAGTTCAAATGCCTTTTATTTCTTTCTCTTGTCTGATTGCTGTAGCTAGGATTTCCAGTACTATGTTGAATAAAAGTGGTGAAAGTGAACATCTTTGTTTTGTTCCTGATCTTAAAGTAAAAACTCTGTTTTTCACCATTAAGAACGATGTTAGCTGTGGGTTTTTCATATGCACCCTTTGTCATGTTGAAGTATGTTCCCTTTAAACCTACTTTATGGAGACTTTTTATCATGAATGGATGCTGTACTTTGTCAAATGGTTTTTCTGCATCTACTGAGATAATCATGTGGTTTTTATCCTTTCTCTTATTGATGTGATGTATTACATTGATTTTCAAATACTGAACCACTCTTTCAATCCTGGAATCAATCCCACTTGATCATGGTGGATGATTTTTTTAATGTATTGTTGGACTTGGTTTGTTAATGTTTTGTTGAGGATTTTGCACCTATGTTAATGAGAGATATTTGCCTGTAGTTCTTTTTTATCATAGGGTCTTTATCTGGTTTTAGTATCAAGGTAACACGCCTCACAGAATGAATTTGGAAGCTTTCTTTCCTCTTCCATTTTTTTTGTAATAGTTTGAGAAGAATAGGTATTAGCTTGTCTTTAAATGTTTGGTAGAATTCAGCTGGAAAGACATCTGATCCTGGATTTTTGTTAAAATTGTTTTATTTTTTATTCAATTCCATTGCTAATACTAAGTCTATTCAAATTTTCTATTTCTTCTTGTTTCAATTTTGGTAATTTATTTATTTCTAGGAATTTATTCATTTCTTCTAGGTTGTCCAATTTGCTGACATACAATTTTTCATAGTATGTTCTTATAATCCTTTGTATTTCTTTCTTTTTTTTAAGATTACTTATTTTGAGAGAGAGAATGTGTGTGCATGAGTGGGGAAGGGTCAGAGAGAGAAGAAGAGAGAGAATCCCAAGGCCCCATGCTCAGCACACAGCCTGATGTGGGACTCCTTCTCAGGACTGTGAGATCACAACCTGAGTCGAAATCAAGATTTGGTTGCTTAACTGACTGAGCCACTCAGGGGACCCTCTTTTGTATTCCTGTGGTGTCTGTTGTTACTTCTCCTCCTTCATTTCTGATATTATCATAATCCTCTTTCTTCTTTTTTTTTGGTGAGTCTCACTAATTTTATTGATCTTTTCAAAGGAGCAACTCCTGGTTTCATTATCTGTTCTATTTTATATTTTAGCCTTTATTTCATTTATTTCTGCTCTAATCTTTATGTTTTTTCCTTTTACTGGCTTTTGGATGTTTCTTCTTCTAGCTCCTCTAGGGGCAAGGTTGAGTTGTTTATTTAAGATATTTCTTGCTTCTTGAGGGAGGCATGTATTGCTCTAATCTTCCCTTTTAGAACAGCTTTTATTGCATCTCAAAGATTTTCATGCATTGCATTTTCATTTTCATTTGTTTCCGCGTATTTTTTTATTCTCTCTTTGATTTCTTGGTTGACTCATTCATTGTTTAGTAACATGTTATTTAGCTTCCATATACTTTTTTCCATATTTTTTCCTTGTGATTGCTTTCTAGTTTCATAATGTTTCAGTCAGTAAATATGCATGATATGATTTCAATAGTTTTGAATATGTTGAGACTTGTTTTGTGGTCTAACATGCGATATATTCTGGAGAATGTTCCATTTGTGTACTTGAAAAAATATGTATTTTTGCTGTTTTAAGATAGAATGTTCTGAACATCTGTTAGATCCAACTTCTCCAATGTGTCATTCAAAGCCACTGTTTCCATGTTGATTTTCTGGTTGGATGATCTCTCCGTTGATGTTAAGTGGAGTGCTAAAGTCTCCTATTAGTATTGTATTACTATCGATTTCCTTTATGATTATTAATAGTTGCCTTATGTATTTGGGTACTCTCATGTTGGGTGTATAACTATTTACATTTTTTTTTGAAAGACAGAGAGAGAGAGTGTGTGCATGAGTGGGTGAGGGGCAGAGGGAGAGAGAATCTTAACTGACTGAGCCACTCAGACATTCCAATATTTACAACTGTCATCTCTTCTTGTTGAATTGTTTACTTTACCATTATGTACTGTTCTTTGTCTCTGTCTTTATAAGTATTGCTATCTCAGTCTTCTTATTAAAATGTCCATACTACCCAAAGCAATCTACAGATTTAATGCAATCCAGATCAAATTACCAGCAACATTTTTCACAGAACTAGTAAAAATAATCCTAAAATTTCTAAGATCAATAGATCCTTAATAGCCAAAACAAACTTGAAAAAGAGCAAAACTGGAGCTATCACAATCCCAGATTTCAAGAAATAATACAAAGCTGTAGTGATCAAAACAGTATGGTACTGGCACAAAAGTAGTAGACACATAGAGTAATGCAACAGAAAGATCAGAAATACACTCACAATTTTAGAATTAATGTACAACAAAGGAGCCAAGAATATACAATGGGAAAAAGACAGTCTCTTCAACAAATGATGTTGGGGACTTTATAGCTACATGCAAAATAATGAAACTGGACCAATTTCTTATACCACTCAGAGAAAAAAAAAAAAAAACTAAAAATGTATTAAAGATCTAAATGTAAGATCTGTAACCATAAAATTCCCAGTAGATAACATAGGCAATAATTTCTTTAACACCAACCATAGAAACATTTTTCTAGATATGTCTCCTCTGGCAAGGGAAACAAAGACAAAAATAAACTGGGATGCTTGGGTGGCTCAGTCGGTTGAGCATCCAGTTCTTGATTTTGGCTCAGGTCGTGATCCCAGGCTTGTGGGGTTGAGCCCTACATTGGACTCCATGCTGAGCGTGGAGCCTGCTTTGGATTTCCCCCCACTCCCTCTCCCCATCTCCCTTGCTCATGCACTCTCTCTCTCTCTCTCTCCCTCTCTCGAAAAAGACAAAAAAAAAAAAACAAAAAAAAGCAAAAGTAAACTATCGGGACTACATCAAAATAAGGAGCTCTTGCACAGGGACTGAAACCATCAACAAAGCAAAAAAGGCAGCCTACTGAATGGGAAAAGATATTTACAGATGATCTATTCAATAAGGGATTAATATCCAAAATTTTATAAAGAACTTAAACAGTGCATCACACAATAAAAGAAATAATCTTGTTAAATGGGCAGAATATATGAATAGACATGTTTCAAAGACATACAGATGGTCAGTAGACACATGAAAAGCTACTCAACATCATTAATCGTCAGGGAAATGCAAATCAAAACATACCTGTCAGAAGGGCTAAAATCAAACACACAAGAAGCAACAAGCATTGGCAAGGATACGGAGAAAAAAGAAACCTTGTGCACTGTTGTGGGAATGCAAGCTAGTGAAACCATTGTGGAAAAGAGTATGAAGTTTCCTCAAAAATTAAAAATAGAATTACCGTACAATCCAGTAATTCCACTACTGGATATTTATCCACAGAAAATGAAAATACTGAATCAAAAAGATATATGGACCCTATGTTTATTGCAGCATTATTTACAAAAGCCAAGGTATGGAAGTAACCCAAATATCCAACCATAAATGGATATAGAAGAGGTGAGGTGTCTATATATATATATATATATATATATATATATATATATATATATACATACATATACAATGGGATATTATTCAGCCATAAAAACGAATGAGATCTTGCCATTTGTAACAACATTGATGGATCTACAGAATACAATATTAAGTGAAATAAGTCTGTCAGAAAAAGGCAAATACCATATGATTTCACTTATATGTAGAATTTAAGAAACAAAGCAAATAAACAAATTAAAAAGAGACACACAAAAAAAGACTCTTAGAGAACAAAATGGTGGATGCCTGACTAGTGGTTGCTGGAGGGGAGGTGGGTGGGCTGATGGGTGAAATAGGTGAAGGGGAATATGAGTACACTTACCTTGATGAGCACTGAGTACTGAATAGAATTACTGAATCATTGTATCATACATCTGAAACTAATATAACACTATGTCAATTATACTTGAATAACTATTTTAAAATTGAAAAAAGAAATTGAAATAAAAATGATTTACCACTGTGGCTTACCTTTTTTGAGAATATTTGCCCAAATGTTAAAATTTTTCTAGTAGTCCCATTAAAAAAAATAAAAAGAAATGAATAAAATATATTTTAAGTAAAATTATCTAAAATATTTATTTGAATGTAATCAACCCCAAATTTAATTTTAAGAGAGCTTACTTTTTTATATTAAGTTATAAAAATTCTGTATTTAGCATTGACAGCATATTTCACTTCAGACTAACCACATTCATGTACTCAATAGCTACATTTGTCATGTGGCTGTTACATTGTGTGGTGTGGGACTACAATGTTGGTATAAGAAACCATGGAATTTGATGCTCAGATCAAAGCTGTTCTTTCCAGTATCAATATACTTCTCATTAGATGTTAATTAGGAGCATATTTCCCAGATATAATGTAGATAGTTAAAAACTTCCATTTATAGGGGCACCTGGGTGGCTCAGTCAGTTAAGTGCCCGACTTCAGCTCAGGTTAGGATCTAACGGCTTGTAGGTTCCAGCCCCCAGTCCGGCTCTGTGCTGACAGCTCAGAGCCTGAAGCCTGTTTCAGATTCTGTGTCTCCCTCTCTCTGACCCTCCCCCATTCATGCTCTGTCTCTCTCTGTCTCAAAAATAAATAAACATTTAAAAAAATGTTTTTTTTAACTTCTATTTATAAATACTTATTTAAAAAAAAATAATGTTTATTTAATTTTGAGAGAGACAGAACGTGAATTGGGGGGAGGCAGAGAAAGAGGGAGACACGGAATACGAAGCAGGCTCCAGGCTCTGAGCTGTCAGCACAGAGCCCGATATGGGGCTGCAACCTACCAACCATGAGATCATGACCTGAGCCGAAGTCGGATGCTTACCGGACTGAGCCACCCAGGTGACCCTATAAGCACTGATTTATATAAAGACTCTCTTTGTACTTTGCGACAACAAAAAAAATACAGTGATAAATTAGACAAAGAGGCAGTACTGCTGCTCTCATCTGAAATCATGTTAAAAATTTGGTGCTAATCAAAACTCCCTTATTTCTCTTTCCTCTTAGTAAATAAATATCAAAATTTGGACTTATTTATTAAAATTAGACTCATTTTTGCTCAGTTTGTACACCGAGGTTATCTTTTTATATGCAAACAGGGTTTAAATAATAAAACCCCCCAAAAAAGGGAATTAGTTGATAATTATTCAATGACTGATCGCCAAGTCAGTTCAGTATCAGTACACTAACATCCTGCCATCATGGAACTAAACAAGAATAAAAGGAAAAAGAGAAAAGAAGATAAATGTTAATAAGAATGAATCTTCGTTTCCATAAACTGATTTTATTATGAACTTGATATGACCTACATCTAAATTTAAAGGCTGAACATTATTACACCATGCTCATAAAAAAAAAGGTGGGTGTTTAAAATTATAGCAGTGGGAAATTGGACTCTATCAACCCTCATTAACTGCAAATTTGATCACAGATTTTCCCAGTAGCATAAGGGAATACCTCCAGGAGAAAACCACAAGACTTTAGTCTGAGAGAGATATAAGACTGGGAACTAGTATATCTGAGTTATGCAGTGACAATATGGCTTTTTCAAATGTGTATTAATTCTGGTCCATTTTTCTTGTGTGACTAAGATTTCTGATATATATAAACAAGATTAGGACATGGCGTTCTAATAAAGCTTCTCCCACACTGATGAGTACTTTTTTTCACTGGATGATTCCTCATAAATTCTGCCAAGGTATATTTTTGAGAAGAACACAAAAAAGAAATAGTCCCTCATTCATGGTTTGCCACTTTTCATTTTTTGCTTCGAATGTGCAAAGTTTAAAAACTCTCTGTTATGGGCGCCTGGGTGGCGCAGTCGGTTAAGCGTCGGACTTCAGCCAGGTCACGATCTCGCGGTCCGTGAGTTAGAGCCCCGCGTCGGGCTCTGGGCTGATGGCTCAGAGCCTGGAGCCTGTTTCCGATTCTGTGTCTCCCTCTCTCTCTGCCCCTCCCCCGTTCATGCTCTGTCTCTCTCTGTTCCAAAAATAAAATTAAAAAAAAAAAAAAAAAAGTTAAAAAC
>NW_024412396.1:25325327-25352458 GCF_014898765.1 Herpailurus yagouaroundi | reverse complement strand
GATCAGAATCGGTGTCACCAGTCAAGGGTGGTGTATGACCTACCTCCTCATATCTTTCAGTCACATTTATCAGTTGTCAACTAGACAGTTCTGACTTTTGATAAAGCATTATCCTGTGTGGTTCTGTTTAAAATATAAGAATTCTTGAGAAGGGAAAGTGCAATGTCTAGAGTAATAAGTTTATTATTATATTATTATCTCAGTACAGCTGAGCCCAAGCAGTAGGAAAAGACTCTGAAATTAGGAGCAAGAGCTGAAGGCAGAGCAGGTAAAATATCAAAGGTGGTGATTAGGAGTCAGAAAGCAAGTTTGGCCTATATTATATTTCGCTTAGTACTGGCTTGAATGCCTGGAGAGAAATGTCATACAGAAAAGGCCTCCTAATTGTTTTCAAGCCTACTTGTTTTTTTTCAAGGCGACTTATTTTTAAACATTCACATTTACTGTGAGAATGAGGGTAGTGTGGGAGATACAACTGCAACAGTTATCCAAACACTAGCTCCTGGTCTGCACTGCACAGAGTGCCTCATATTCTAATAAAACCACCCCAGTCTTATTGGCTTAAAGAACCAAAGTGTCTTGTTTGGGGCAACAACAGCCACTGAGAAAGTCCTAGAATGGAAAGACACAACAGACAGCTCCTGGAATCATCCCTCACTTACCAGTGGCCCATCACTACAATTACATTTGTACTGAGGCACCATATTTAAATTATAGGCCTATCAGATTATGGGCAATGGTGTGGATAGTGAACTGTAAGACTCACTTTCATGCCAGTGTTTATGAGCTGGATTGAAGTTAGCTGTTGGCACAAATATTTCCTTTATAACTAAGTTTTAACCGTATGATGGCTTTTCTTTGGAACATATTTGATTTTCTCCAAGTTACATAGGAAACCAATAAGTCTGAATCTCAGGTTTCTACATTGACTAACAGGAGACAGTAAGGAATCCAAATTGTTTGGTTTAATAGAAGACTATCTACTTACTATCAAATAAGTTATACCAATATTTGAGGGAGGTGAGGTAATAGACCAAAATGGGGGATAATTAAAACAACTTTTGGACCATGTCTATAAAATATAAAGGAAAGAGTTTTTTTACGGTGATTTTTATTTGTTTATCCTCTGTGTAATTGCGACACAGTGATAGACATCACTACGCAGTTGATTTGGTTCAGTTCCTGTTGCATTCCTGAGTTACAAAATTGCTTATTTTGTGGTAATTTTGAAGAATGCAACTACATATTTATATCAACTAGGGATAGTCTCTGTGGCTGAAGGAAGCCATTACTTTTGTGTAAGCATGATCATTATGACTTTAAATTGAAATTTTCAGAGAAATCACTACCTAGTTAACTTTCAAAAATTTTTCCTGAAGCAAGAATTTAGAAGACTCAACTTGATTGTGCTTGAATAGTTGCAACACAAGTGATACGGTAAGAAGCTTCCTCTTGAGGCAGAAGAAGACATTTATCTGTTTTAAATAATTACTTTAATGTGCTTAATTACCTTATCATTATGAATGCACTGTAGTCAACAGGACGACTAATATCCAGTGTTTCCTATTTTGTAGTCTCTTAGAAGAATACAGGGAAATGTTTGTAAGGCATTTTATCCCTTATGCCGGCAGCTAAAATAGGAGATTTTAGAAGTACCTAGAGATATGGAGATACTAAATTACATGCAAGACATCACTGGAGAATCTGGAAATAAAAAGGATTTATTCTCCCTAGGCTACTTGAAAGCTGCCTTCTCACAAATAAATGTTAAGATGCCCTAATATACATTGCTTTCACTATTTCAATCTTAGTTGCTAAATAGCTTTATAATAAATAATTGACATTTTCGTTAACTGACAGATCTCCTGAAATTCAACAAACAAACAAAAGCATGAACTAGAAGGCTAATAAAAGTCCCTAATTGGGAAACTGGTCCCTAGGAGAATGTTTTCATTCAGCCTAAAGGACTGCTTTATAGCTAGATCATGGTTTTTATTTTCAGTTGGTTTCTCTAATTCGCATGTACATGCACACACACACAACAACACAAAAACATTTTCTTTGAAGACAATTAAAATATAAAAAATTATTTTGCCAATCAGGTTAACTACCCAGATGTTCCTTTAAATAGATCACATATTTTTCTCTTCACTAACATATTTATTTCAGAATGAGAAAAGTCTTCAAGATGTGGAGTTTACCACAAATCTCTTTCCTGATAGAATTTCTATATTTTTCCACAGAGCCTCTTTTATCCTGGGAAGAGAATTATTATGTGTGTTTTTCGCCATGTTCAACTTATTTTCTGTCTTCTATGCTGGAACATAGGGACATGAAAATTAATTGTTTTCTCTCATTTTTGAAATCATTCTTCATGTGTAATCTATGCATTAAATTTGATCTACATATTTATACATTTTTAGTGAAGATTATTTTATAATGAAAATGCTTATTAAAATATAGCATTACAAATATTGTCTGATCAATATGACTCATCATATCCAAACATTTTTCAGGGTAGAAAAGTTGACAAATTAAGACAAACTATTCATCTTGAACAGATTTCATTAATCTGTTAATAGAGCTCAGTTTAGTTTTCAGTGTGCAATGGAGCAACAGAAAGGTGGCTGGGCTGTGTTCAGGTTTTGGTGATAAGTACTATGACACAACTGTTATTACCCTAGTACTCATTTTCTTTATCTGATCTCATGAACTAGCTTTTATTTTGATGATGATATGCAATTCACAACTTTTATGTCCTAGTTCCTTTCGTTTTTCTCATTAAGTTTAATAAAATGGGAATTACGGATATGTGTTAAGCTAACATAATGAAGGGGTAGAATACTGTAAAGATCCTCTGTAATAAAATAACTGAATGTATTTTTTTACCTAGTATTTAATTTTAAGCTAAAGTATTAAAAACTATTTTGCCTTCACTCAAATCTGACATCTTTTATTTAATTATCTTACATAAATTATCCGACTGCCTATTATTCTTAGAATAGTAGAGTGGTTTAATTTCTGTGAATAAAATATTGAAGTAATAAAATTTTGAAGAAATGTCATGCTGATTTGTGAATTACAGGGTTTCTTCTCTTCCTGTAATGATTGAAAATGCTTTATTTCACACTCTTCAACTCATCCTTTTCACCATCAATTCTTTGTCATGTAACATATAACAGGAAATCAAGATATGATTTTTTTCAAAAATTGCAACTCAGAGAAACATAAAATAACCATTGCTAGTTAGACTTTGTTGTAGCAGCATAAGTAAAAAATAGTAAATCTACAGGACCATTTGGTAATTTTTATTGTATCTTATTTATTTTCAAAAAGGCAACTCATCTGCTCAGCATCCCTTAAAAGAAACTTTTATGTCAACTTTCTAATGGTATTTTTTTTCTGTACTTTCTAATGGTATTTTTTTTTTTCTGTAAACTGAATAGATCAAATCAGCTCAGTGTTGTATGAGCACAATTTAGGTACATGTAATTTTAGGAAATTTTTAAAAATTTCATTACTTTTTTATTACATACCAACTAGTTTATACTTTATGTCTTTACAAAGAAAAAGCTAAAAAAACTAATACCATTGTTATATGGTTTTAAAACTCATAATTCCAGATTCCTCTACTTATAAGATAGAACGGCCCAGCAGCTATTTTCACCATCACTGACTTCAGTTCCATTCAATAATACAGTACATAATGCAAAAGTAACTAGTCACGCACAAAAATGTCTCAAATATAGTAAAATGTACAGAGAATAAAGGTAATTTATAATGA
The DNA here is from genome assembly GCF_014898765.1 of Herpailurus yagouaroundi. Lineage (NCBI taxonomy): Eukaryota > Metazoa > Chordata > Mammalia > Carnivora > Felidae > Herpailurus > Herpailurus yagouaroundi. Next base: position 25,348,674 of record NW_024412396.1, on the reverse strand, counting down.
CAAATAAGAACTGTAATTTATCTTGGCTGTGCTTCAGAAATTTAGCGTCACCTGCCTTCGCCAAGGCACAAAGCAGGAAGAGGTGAGCATGGCTGTCCCCAGAAGTGGGCAAAGTATGTATAAAGGTATCCATGTACACGAAAGACTTAAAACTGCTCAGTCTCGCTGGGAACACTGAAAGGGAAATGATGTGGCTTCCCCCTACTATTCACCTTTGGATCAAGTCCACAGTCTTATTTCATCGTAGAGAAAATACAATTGGCAAGGATCTCTAAAAGTAAATCACAATTTGGGCAAATGAAAGAAAATACTTCACTATTCCCAAAGTTTGGTCGTATCTTCTGGATCAGAAGTATTTTGTAGACAAAGGAGAGTTTCACAAAACCGAGATGTCATACAGATGAAGGGACAAGGCATTTTCCACAGAAGCTTAACAATGTCAGACTTTCAAATGGCTCTTACAGTATAACCATTACATGTTACAGTAGTGTGGGTTCTAGGGATCCTTTGGCAGCAAATGCTGATTTAAAGGGCATGGGGTCTCTTTGGGTTGATCTGTTTGCTGGCCTGTTCTTGCAGAGCTACACAGATTTTCACTTTATTCCAGAGTTCAGTTAAAATTTCTATTTTTGCTCAAGAATAGCTCCCTGCTGAGGAGCATATGAACCTACATCATAGTCTACTTTTTCAGTTATCTCTAGGAGAGACTTTTTATCTTGTAACCATTGAATAGATTCCTAAAACACTGCCCTCCTGTGATGTTTTACAACTTGTGCTTCCATTTCTTCCATTTGTGAGACAGCTTCATGAAAAGTAAACAATTGTGGAGAAACTCTTCTTCACTGTGTTCACAAAGAAGTTTTACATTGGATCTCTGAAGGGAACTGCCCATACCCCACTCTGCCTCTAAGACATCAATCTGATTTGGTGGACAGTGCATCATTGAATGAAGATCCCCAGCATCAGCTGGATCCACAGTCAATTCTCTCACCTTATTTGCATACCTTAATGCATCAAGAGTATTTTCACAGGATGCCATTCCTGAAGAGTTTGTAGCTATCATGCAGGCATGAGAGTTTTCACCCATGAATTAATCTCTTAACACCTGAGTGACTTTGCTTGCTCAGAAAGGAGTAGGAGGTTTATTTCTACCTAAGGCTCTAATTCATTTCTGCAGTGCTAAAAGTCTTTTTACTAATTTCTGCACCTTCAAGCCTAGTTTGCCTGTAGGCACTGGAAATACCAGCACCTCTGTCATTTCCAGGAAAATCAAAAAGAGAAAATTTCCCATGTAGTTTTCCTTTCCTTCTAAGAATAATCTGAAATACTGCATTGCTCCAAGGTGAATGTGCATTTGAAGATGTTTGACCAGATGTTCTGCAACTGTTGCCTATGTCAATGAGTTTCAGTACATCTTCAACACATTTGACTTCCTGTTCCTGTAATCACACCACTTGAGCTGTCAGCACAGAGCCTGATGCAGGGCTCTAACCCACAAAGTATGAGATCATGACCTGAGCTGAGGTCGGATGCTTAACCGACTGAGCCATCCAGGTGCACCCCACCTTCTAGCATTCTTAATTTTGCTTTCCTGTTTAGCAAGTCAAACACATTTCCACTATAAATTTCAAAGAAAACTGCATATACTTGAAGTTCTAACTTCTTATAGTTTGGTCTTTGGCATTAAGAAAATATCTCAAGCTGCTAAAGCATGAATTCCTTCAGAACAATCTTGGTTCGTTCCTTCCCTATGTTTGAGGTTTTCCACTTGCAGCAAAGGACATAGCCATTCTCCTTTCAAACAGAGTTTCCACTAATGGTCTACCTGTGATCCTTCTAAACCATTTCACTTAGGATCTGAGTCATGAAAGGCAAAATCAAGACCAAATGTTTGGTTTTCTATGTAACTTATTGAGACAAAACTAAAAGTAGACTTACATACCATTACAATATTTTTACTAGGGATTATGATTACACCTAGAGCTTTGAGTTTATTTTTTACTGAATGGCCATTTTCATCAATAAGACCTGCTGTTGTCAATGGTCTACAATCCTTTTAAAGTCTCTGATCATACACAGAATTTCCTAATTAGGGTTTGTAGCACCAACATCCCGGGCTCTTAAGTTTTTTCTGCTACAGTTCCCTGTTTTTGTTTTTTGTTTTCTTTGTTTGCCTGTTTGTTTTTTATAATTTTTCTACTTTTTTCACACAGTTAGATTTTTCATGTGTATTCTGTTGTGAAGAGGAAGACTTTTCAGGAAGTTGACTAGGTTGTTCATGTGCAGAGCCAACCACTCTGATATCTTTTGGAGGAAGGTCATTTTTAACAGAAGCCACAGTCTGTCTATTCTTTACAATTTTGTTTACTTTGGCTGAGGATGCTGGAGGTAGAGGTGTTTCTGAACTGGATTCAATTTCTTCATCAGGAACAGAGTCATGGTTGACCGAAAAGATGCTCTCCAGGTCAGTATCTGTGCCCTTTATATCTCCATTTCTATCCATTCAACAGTAACACTTCCATTATTTTCATTTAAGAATGTTATCATTGCTTGATATATTTGGGTTTGCTAATTAGGGCCTTGAATTTGTTCTCATTTCTGGTTCTCCGTGGGTTTTCTCCTTTACAATAAAAATTATTTCCAAGCCTGACTGGGTCTCACTCCACACCCCAAGCACATGACATTAAACATTTTCCTCAAGAGGAATCACTTCTTGGCTAGATCTCCACATAAATCCCAATCTGCATGTTGCTGGAGTTGGCCAATACCATCACCTCATTTAAGGTGGGGTGGCGGGTAGTTGTGACACTATGAATGCAAGCAGGGCCTGCAGGGCAAGGAGTGATGTTGGGCATCCAGGAACCAGGAGAGTGGAACAGACCATGCTCGATTACCTAAAGCTGACTCAGGGTACAGAAATCATTTGTTTTATGTAAGTAACTTAAAAACTTCTTCATAAAATTAATGAAATAAATTAATGGCCATAGAGAGAAAATGCCCACAAATATATCCAGAGGACATGATGGGCAAATTTTTCCCCAAAAGACAAGTTTCTTTTTAATAAAGTGAAGTCTTCATTTGTAATTTTGTAAATTATTAAATTGAAAAAATGTTTAATATAATCCAGTGTAAAAAGAGTCAATGGCATACAACCTTATCATAAAACATTGAGAAATAAAACTTGCTGAGTTGAAAGATTACTTTCTCAATCTTTTAAATTCACTAAATTCTAAAATATCATCATTTTAATTTCATTCCTCAAGCTGTTCAACATAATACTGTATATGCTGCACAAAGATGGGAAATCAGAAAGCATAAAAGTATACACTCTCCCAATTCAAGACAACTGCATTCATGTTAAAAATGTTATTATTGATTACATACACGTGGGCATTTTGTTGATTTGAGATTAACAATTTAAAATGTAAGGTTTAGAAGCTCAAATAATCTGTCAGTTTCTCATAAATTATTAAGTCCTATGTTTTTTTTTTTAACATTCTTGCCCTTCTTTCATCTTTGTCCCACCAAAAGAAGATTAAAAAAGGAAAATAAATGCACTGGGAATAAAATCTGGTAAATTGCTATTGAAACCCACTGGCTTTGTTTGAACAAGATTTTACCACTTACTTACTAGCCACATGGTTTGGGCAGGTTACTTAATTTCTATGACTGTTAAAGTTTTGTTTTGTTCTGGTTTTGAAAAGTTGATAAACTGATATGACTATACCTTCAGAGTTTCAGGATGGCTAAAAGTAATGCATGCAAAATAAACAGCATAATGAATGCATTTGGTACTTATTCAATATTTATCATTAATAAAATTATTTTTTAATGTTTATTTTGAGACAAAGAGAGAGTACAAGCAGGGGAGGGGAAGAGAAAGAGGAAGAGAATCTCAGGCAGACTCCACACTCAGCGCAAAGCCTGGCATGGGTCTCGATCTCATGAACCACAAGATCAAGAGCCAAAATCAAGAGTCAGACGCTTAACTGACAAGCCACTCAGGCACCCCTATCATAAATAAAATTATTTTTAAATGTTACGATAATGTACTGATTATTTTCTGAGGTCATTAATTACAATTATGATGAGAATCATAAATCCAATGTTGGATCATAGAAAACAATATAGATGAAGCAATATGAATAATGGCTCAAAAGTTCATTAGTCTTTGTTGCCTAACTGGCACCAATAACATGAATTTGCAATGAACACAGGGATTTTACAATTAAGTGGCTTATATTAGTAATATAAAAAGCAAAGCTCCTTTTAAGACTCAAAGTTGTTTGGACTATATATTATGACTTGCACTAACACCTTAATCTTTGACAACTTTTCTCTGGACTCTATTAAAGACCTCTTTCCCTAGTCTGGAACTTCTTTTTATAATATATATCAAGTCTTAAGTTAGGGAAATGTAAAATGTGATAGTAAAATATTTACAAATGTTCAAAAGAATAGATGTTGAAAATATTCTCTCAAATGTAGACCAGACGTGAACAATGAAGTAAGATGGATTTCATTTTGATCTAATCATATCTATGCTATTTTATGTTCTGCACAATCTTCAGGTTCCGATAATTGCCATTCCCAAGAGAGTTCTGTTCCTGTCATGGCCAAGTAATCTCCCTCTCGACCAACACTACTGCAGATAACAATTATAAACTCAACAAAACATAAACATTTTCCTCAAGGCACTGGAGAGGGATAGAAGCAAGCTGATATTCCATGGAAGTTGACACAAAGAGGAAGACAATGATACAGGATCAAATTATTTATGACTCATCCTGAGAGGAGTCTCAAGCCATTATAATTCAATGTGGCCAAAATTTAACAAAAACCCTGCAGTCCTACTGACATGAGAGAACATAGGACAGGATTTAGTAAAAATGCAGCCACTTAACGTAAGAGAGGAAATACCAAAAGGAAAAGTGAGAGGGGATCCCTAAATTTTCTCTGTCTAAATCCCTGGCTAATCTCTGAAACACTCATTCATAGGGAAAACTCAACTCAGGCTAAAAGGAGAAATGGTGTTTTATAGATCAAGCTCGGTAAAATTATAGGTCTTTGAAAATAAGTTGAAAAAAATAGAGACTTAACTAGAAAGCAAACTGAGGGTTGATGGAGGGAGGTGGGTGGGAGATGGGCCAAATGTGTGATGGGGATTAAGGAGGGCACTTGTGATAAGCACTGGGTGTTACCTGCAAGTGATGAATCACTGAATTCTACTCTTGAAACCAATTAATAATAATAATAAAATGATAATAATAATAATGATAATAATAATAATAAAAATAGTCATCAGAAAGTCATAAGATCATCTATAGTTGCTAAAAATATCCATTGCAATGACCAAGGAAACAATCCGAAATTAGTTAAAATCTAAAGAAATAGAAAGACATAATTAATTCAGAGAGGAAAGGACATTAAACAAAAGATAATACTGTGTTACCTAGATGTTGAAATTTGCAGACAAGGATAATAAAGCAGCTATTATAACTATGTTTAAAGATATAAAGGAAAATATAAGCATACCTTGTAGATACAGTATGTTTGGCTCCAGACTACCCCAATAAAGCAAATATCACAATAAAACAAGTCAAATGGCTTTTGTTTTGGTTTCCCAGTGCATATAAAAGTTATGTTTATTCTATAGTCCATTAAGTAAACAATAGCATTATGTCTAAAAGACAATGAACATACCTTAATTAAAAAATACTTTATTGCTAAAAACATTAACTATCATTTGAGTTTTCAATGAGTCATAACCACTGATAACAGATTACCATAACAAATGTAATAATGAAAGAGTTTAAAATACTGTGAGAATTACTAAAACATATTACAGAGACATGAAGTGAGCAATTGCTGTTGGAAAATATGGTGCTGATAGACTTGCTCAACACAAGATTGCCACAAATCTTCAATTTGTGAAAACACATTACCTGTGAAATGTATTCAAGTGAAGCACGATAGTTATAGGTCTATATGTTCACAAATAAAGAAAAGATAGAAACACTGAATTAAGAGATAGACCATAAAAATCAAACTGCTGAGAAATTGTAAAACAGAACAAAACAAAAAATATATGAAATAAAACTCACTGGATGAGAAAATAATACTAATGACTGAGGAAAGATTCCCTGAACTTGAAGACAGATCAACAGAAATTATATAATATGGAGAATATATATGTTTATATAGTGATATGTTTATATATACATAATATATATAATATAAAATAAATATATTTGTATTTATATACAAATGCATATATATATACAGAATATATATATATATAATATAAAATAAATATATTTGTATTTAAATACAAATGCAGAAACATCTTTAAGCCACATCTAAGTCTTCTCTTTCTCTGTCAGTTAATCATAGGCAAATCCCCATGAGGCCATGGTTGCAGGCTGAGAGAATGTAGCACAGCAGAAGTGAAGCCATGGGCCTTTGGACCACTTCTCAGGTAACTTTCTCACACCTTCAGGCCATATCATGTTATATACCACTTCTATTTGATGATGGAGCATGGTTGTGAATGCCCAACTTTAAGGAGGTTAAATAAGACTCATTACATGATGGGAAGATCAGGTTGCATGGTAATGTGATGGCTTAAGTTTAAGTATTCAGTCTCTCCTCAGACCCAGTAGCAGGTCAAGAGCTGTTATCCAGAGGATAGTAGGGTTCTGCTCTAAAATCCTAAGGGCCCGTGCTGCAATTCACCTACAAAGGCCCACCAAAACCTACAAACAGCCTCCCTATCTGCCATTGACACTTCAAGCAGCACTGAATCTACTGCATCACATGGCTCAAGTGGCAGAGCAGTTTTCAAGGCAGGATGGACCTGTAGCAAAGCCATCTTATGTTCTGGGCCCCACTCAAATCTAGCAGCTTTTCAGGTCACTCAGTAAATTGGACAGAATAACACATCCAAATGGTGAAGATGTTGCCTCCAATATCCAAAGAGATACACCGGGAATTGTGCTTCTTTTTGCTTATAGTGGCCAGATGCAACAATTTATCTTTCACTTAACAGGGGTATTTTGACATGATCCACACTTCTAGAACCCTAGAAATTTTTCTATGTAAAAGGCCCCAGAGTTACTGGATTTATTTCCCACCACGTTTTCTATTCAACAAGATAAACTAAATATAGGACCATACACAAAGATCTTTAAAATTGGTAGTGAAACAAATAACCACAAGTGAAAGTCAGAAGACAGAAATCAAATGCAATCATAACACAAGAATTTCACATATAAAAGTATCAAAAACAATATAAAAATATTACATATTAAATATTCAATGAAATAAAATTTGCAATCAGAAAAAATGAGATATCAAAAGCTAATTTAACATGGTGAGGTGTATTTTTGTAAACAATCAATAAACATTCAATAATAAAAGCAGAGTTGTTGAAAAAATCAGAACATTTATAAACTGTATTCTACCATAGAATAAAATATACGGAGACAGAAAGATGTAAAATATTAAGGTCATTTTAATACATATGAAGTGTTGAACTAAAAATTCTAGTGTTTATTTAATCAAAATACCTAAAAAAGAATAGAAAATATAGATGGAGCAGAAGAAAAAATTAAAGGGATGATAGATCATAGCTGTGCAATTTTTAGGTAATAAAGACATGGATAAGTAGAAATTGAAAGCACAGTATATTTTTTTAAAATCTGTATTTTAACACATTGACATGGAGTTATAAAATTTCCAATAAAATAGAGATGATTTTAAAAGTACGTGGTGATAAAAGACAGATCCTTTAAAATAACCAAAAGCTTCAAAAAATAAAAGGAATTTATAAAAGAATAGAATAAAATCTTCAAAGAGCTGAGAGTAAATCCCAACATTTTAGTTGTCTACACAGAAATACTCTTTCACAATTTAGGGCAAAACAAAGACATTTCTAGATTTCAAAATATGGAGAATATAGCATAAATGCCCTGCCTCACAAACCATTCTAAAAGAAGTACTTTATACATTATTCCAAAATGTTCATTTACCACATGTTTGTTAAGCGTCTACCATGTGTTAGATGTTCTTTTATGTCCTGAAAATACAACCCAAATCCTTCCTATCAATGCACTTATGTTCTCACTTGTGATACAGGTAAACAAAAACATAAATAAGTGAAAAATAAATGAATATATACATACACACATACTATATAAGTATGTAGTACGTTAAAATATGCCATGTAGATAATAAGAAAAGTAAATCAGAGAAGGAACTATGGTGTGTCTGGTGTGGGATTATGATTTAAATACAATACAGAAATTCATGGAGGAATATTTGATTCATGTGGATCAAGAAAAAATATTTTGAGCAAAGGAAAATCAAGTGAAAAAGATTCTAAGACAGGTACATGTTCTGTCTTTTGCGGAATAGTAAGAAAGAATAATTAGAAGAGATGAGGCTAATGTAATAAAAAAAAAACCTGGAAATCATATAGCTGTAATGTGGACCACTTTAAGGCTTTTCTCTCTTAAAATGATTAAGATGAGAGTTTTTGAAGGGTTTTGGGTAGAAGGCTGAAATACATGATGTGAGAGATGGGGGAAATGAAAAGAGGTGGAGGAGACGGTACAGGAAGAAGGGAAGAGAAGAGGAAAAACAGGAGAAGGTGAAGAAGAAAAGAACGGAAGAGGGAAGAGCGAGGAAGAGGAGGTGGAGAAGGATGAGGAGTTACCAAAGGGCTATCACAATCATCACAGCAAAAAGGGACTTTGACTTGGGCCAGAGTGGCTGCAATGGAAGAAGAAGTAGAGGTTGTTTTCTGAAAATAGTCAACGGATATTGCCAAGAGATTGCTAAGAGGTATGAGGGGAAACAAGAAAAAAAAAAGAAAAAAAAAAAAAAAAAGATGATCTCAAGGTTTTAGCCTGAACAACTGAAAGAAAGTTGCTGTTTGCTGAGATGACATCTGAGAAAGAAAAAAAAAAATTGGGGGGAAATAGAGTTTAAATTCAGAGCTTGTTAAGTCTGAGATTCTTAGACGTCCAAGTAGAGATTTAGACTAAGCAGGTAGTTCTTTTATGCAAAGAAGAGTTCCAGGCTACAGAAGGAATTTGGGGGTTATTATCATAGGAGAATGAGTGAAGACGAAGACTAGACCAGGTCCAAGCAATGAACCCTGGGATTTGAGAATGAAAATGCTATCTAAATGCCAATATATATGAATATTTAAATGAAAAAGGACAAATTCTTGAAAAACACAAATTACCAAAACTAACCCAATGAGAAACAATATCTAAATAAAAAATATACAATATACAAAAAATGTCCATAACAATACTCTTCATGAACTTCATTCACATAAACAACTCATATGCCAGTTCACATTTGGGATAGTCACTTAATGCAATATCATAAAGCAATGAAAATGACCAAAATCATGCAAGATACAACAGCTTATATAGATTCCACAGACATCATGTTAGGCAGAAGAGGCCCAACTCATACTGCTTATTCCATATTCATAACATTCCTGTGCAGTCAGAAATAATCTACTATAGGTGTTAGAATATTTGTTTCCTACAGTGTGTTAGTAATGCCTTATACCTTGATCTTTGATTACTTATTTTTATTTTTTAAGCTTTGTTCAGCTATTATCTGAGTCTTTTTAGAATAATCATCAAACTATACAGTTTTAGTTTCATCCACTTTTATGCTAAACTTCTAAAAACACTTTTTTAATTATTAGAAAATAAAAAAACAAATGAGCAGAACTAGCCAGAAACATATTTAAAATATTAATGTATTAAAAGACTAGCTCTATGTGTTATTGAAATATTCTATAAATCTACCATGATTTAATAGGGTTTATACTAGTAGGATACTCGTATTTTAAGAAAAAGATAGAATATAGGTACTGAATAGGTATTATAAGTATGAAAAGGCCTTAAAGAGACAAATCCAGAAGCAATTGACATAATAAATTTCACTACATATACTTTGAAAATGTCTGAATAAATAAACTCAAACACTACAGAAAAATTGGGAAAATATTTGTAAAATATAGGATATATAAGTATCTAAATTTTTATAAATCAGTATTAACCACCTACTAGAAAAACAATTAAATATTTAAATAATCTAAAGAGTCCACAATAAAATACAAATGCCTTTTGAATATAAGATGCTCAATTTGACTCATAATCAGATTTTCTACTTCTTCTAGGTTTGTTTGTTTGTGATAAGCATATATTTTCCACATGAGAAAACATTAATAAAATATTTATAAAAACACCATTTTTATTTTAGTAAGACTGGTAAGTTAAATCTTGCTGTGCTTGGAAATATTTTTCATTAAAACTTGCTATTATGTAGTACAATTCCTGAAAGTAGCAGCCTCTATTAACACCCTTTGAAAATTCAAGTCATTGCCTTCCACTTTTTTTTTTTTTTCAACGTTTTGGTTTTTTTTTAATTTATTTTTGGGACAGAGCTAGACAGAGCATGAACGGGGGAGGGGCATAGAGAGAAGGAGACACAGAATCGGAAACAGGCTCCAGGCTCCGAGCCATCAGCCCAGAGCCTGACGCGGGGCTCAAACTCACGGACCGCTCGAACTCACGGACCGCGAGATCGTGACCTGGCTGAAGTCGGACGCTTAACCAACTGCGCCACCCAGGCGCCCCACCTTCAACTTTTTAAAATTGAAACCAAGAGTTGGTGTGTGTGGGTGGCTCAATTGGTTAAGTATCTGGCTCTTGATCTTGGCTCAGGTCATAAGCTCATGGTTTTGTGGGTTCAAGCCCCACATCAGGCTCTACGTTGACAATACAGAGCCTTCTTGGGATTCTCTCTCTCTCTCTTTCTCTGCCCCTCCCCCATCCATGAGCCTGCTCTCTCTCTCTCGCACGAATAAACTTAAAAAACAAATAAATAAACTGAAACTAAGAGCATGACATTTTATATTGCAAAATTACACACATAAATACACACACTCATTCACTAACAATATTTATGTCTGCTACTTGTGACGCATGTACAAGTATTATGGTCTGTTTTATCTTACCCTGCTTTATTATTTATAAATGCTAGTCTCAATGCATAAAGTTGATGCCATCAGACTGTGACCCACGGTTTTAAAAATACCATTCCAGTAGGAGCCAAATGAGCTTATATTTAGTGTCAGTAGATTAACATGAATGTTGCAATACAGTAAGGAGAGTACTTACGACCATTTAATTTGAAAGCCTAATATAGCAGAGTGCTGCTGTGATCAAATGATTCCAACAGAAGAATCAGCTTAACACTCAAACTTTCATGCCAATCAGTACAAAATTGTTGACTTTGATTACAGTTCTGTGATATAAGCCTGTACTTTCCAAAACTCGTGTGCATTGCTTACCTTTTCGAAGGAGATAACATTTTTAAGAATGATGCCACTCTGAAAAGAAGGAAAAAAAGTTGTGGCTTCAAGTGTACCCATCTTTTGTACAAAAGGATGATATTTTCATCATTTTAATGGTCTAAATAAGTGAACATGTTAAGCTTTCTCACAATCCTATCACAGATTTTCACAGTGTAATCTCTCAATTGTAAGGAAAAGGAGTATTATTAGCACTCAGTTTGTAAGCAAAAGGATAGTACCAAACAGTTTTTTTCTCTTTCAAAATACACAAAGCAAACTTTGTCTTCAAAAGAGTATAAGTAATGACTTCTCACTGTACATCTGAACATTACAATTTTCTTTATACTTTTAACTTTGTTATGCCATTTGCAAAGCTGTCATGGTTTGAAGTGTATAGCTATTTTCTCTTTGTCATTTCTTATTTTCTGTTACTCTAAAAAATAATACATTATTTTGAGTATAGATTGGGAATTGTCTCCTTCTACTCTCAGCTAAAATCTAATTCCAGTCTTATATTACCAAAACTACTATGAAAATATTCATTCATTATTTGAATGAATTTGTTTCATATCATTAAAAGAACTGAGTATATTCCTAAAGTCACATAAAGGTTAAAAGGAATTGTGCACAAGGCCATAACCTTTTTCATATTCGAATGAGACATGGAAAGGTAAATTGTAAAGGCTAATGTAAGAAGAGGGGTTATTATGTTTGTGAGAATTGATTTCTACTTTATGACTGTTGTGAAAAAAGATTCTTTTTTTTTTACTTATTTATTTTGAGAGAGAGAGAGACAGAGGGAGCAAGTGGGGGAGGGACAGAGAGAGAGAGAGGGAGAGAGAGAATCCCAAGCAGACTCCACATTGTCAGTGCAGAGCCAAATGTGCGGCTCAAATCCACAAACCATGAGATCATTACCTGAGCTGAAACCAAGAGTCTGACACTTAACTGACAAGCCACCCAGGCGCCCCATGAAAATAAGATTCTTAAATGTCTCTTAAAACTTTGGAATCACAATAAAGTCTTTGCTTATATTAAATTCATTATAAAAGACAAGTCTTTGGTAACGAAATGGATGGGTTTCATGAAGATACAACTTTTACGAATGTATAAAATTCTGTATTTTGTCTGTTTTTGATTACTTGCCCTATTTTTTTTACTTTCAAAAGTATCAAACCTAAAGAAAAGTTATAGTAAAAGCCATGTTTTAATGACATTCATTTACCCTTTACTAGGATTCACCAGTTGTTAACATTTGGCCAATTTGTTTTCTCTTTCTCCTTTGCTATATATTCAAAAGTCAATCACTGACATGATGGTACTCATTCCTAAATATTTCATCCACTTGCCTTTAAGATCACTTGCCTTTATATAACCACAGTCCCATTTCCATACCAAGGAATTTAACTTTGATTCAATAACATTATACGAAATGTAATCCATATATAAGTTATCTAATAGCTCATAAAATGAACTGCCAACCTGGTTTTAATACAAGATTCCACCAAAAATTACACACTGTATTTGGTTGCATGCATCTTTAGTCTTTTTTTAATGTTCTTGACTTTGTCTTTCATAACACTGATACTTTTGAAGCATCCAGGCCACTTGTATAAAATGTTCCACAATTTAAATCATTCTCTTTGTTATCTCATGATCATACTTAGATCAAACCATTTACAAACGATTTAAACCACATTACAAGGAATGTATACATTCCTTCGCATCACATCAAGAGACATAATGTCCGTTTTTATGAATTATGGGCATGCTAGTTGTTAATCTGGCCTGATGTTTTCCAACCGCATGAATATCTGCTAATGAATATCTGCTTCCCAGTAACTATTCACACAATGACTCAGTGTCTGTCGATGGATACTTGCCTAAATCAATTTTTTACATTACTGTTTCCAAATTGGTGATTTTTTAATTATATCATTTTACTGTATATACTCATTTATGTTTCAGTAAAGACAGTTCAGCAGTTCTGTGAATGAAGACTGTCTGCTTCATGAAGTGTTAAATAAAGTTTGTTTGTATCACCTAAATGGTCTTCTTTTATCATTTTTTAAGTCTTTGGTAACAATTAGTAGGATGGGAAGCTGACTGCTAACAGTCCATGAGATGAGATGCACACTGACCCCTTTTAGCTTATTGTTCCTCTCATCAGTACCAAGGGCTGTGGGTGAGCCGCTCTCAGAGTTAAGCTTCACGCCCTGTGTGCAGCATTCTGATCCAAACAAACTTTATTTTTTTAATGTACATATTTATATTATGTTATTATTATATTTATATGTAAATACTCTTTTTCTTTGCTTGAAACGTTGCTTTCAGAGTGCAAAGTCGAATGCCAAACCTTCCAGGTTTTAAAAAAGTTACAAAAGGTTGAGTGGATTTTCTAGAGCTACAAGGAAGAACTTGAAGCCACCATTAAAGAATTAATCTAATCATGCTTTCTAACACATAACCAGCTATTGGCTGCTTAAAACTAAGTTTTTACGTATAAAACAAAAAGATCAAGCATGAAGACAATATAACCAACTGCCATCTGATTGTGACAATACTATATTGATTCTACCCTGTTTGTGTTTTTAAAAAACCTGCAAAATTACATATTTATTCTCCAGGAAGTTTTCAAAGTTTTTTAAAGTTCCCAGGAAAGTTCTGGGATCCTGGAAAAGTTCTGGAATAATTATACTAGGATTTGACACTGAGTGGCAGCCATTCCTTCCTCAAGAAGAAGGAATTCCAATGAGTGCAATGGATTGCAGTCATTAGGGGGACTCACAAACCCTTGAGGTAGGTCCACAGCATAAACCATTGGAGAACTTGAGGAAATAAATTAAACAAGAAATTCAGAATGTTTGACCAATGGCACATCAAAATCTAAGTAGAATCAAGTCACTCACACTATTAAAAACCGTCAGGTCATCCACACTATAAACAAAACTTCTCATGAAAGAAACAGTAGATCTATTGCTCATGGAAGCCAATGTCACATTTAATGGGCATGAATCAAGCACTTAAAAACTGTTAGAGCACGAGCCACCTAACTCTATAGAGTCTTGTGCTAGGACATGTTAATCATAGAATGGGTTAAATTGATACTAAATCACCTAGCAACCTCAAGAAAATTTCCATGCAAAAGGCACACTGTAGAACACCACAAAATCACCAACCCAGTAGCACATTCCTCTTAGGTGTTAATTTGGCTACAAGAGAGCCAAGGCCTAGCTAAAGAAATGGAATCATCAAGTTTCAAAGAACTGAAAGTGCTTCCTTCCAGCATACCTGCTTATATGTCAAAGAACTGTTTCTCTGGAAGCTGTAGATACCTACAAAACTGGTAAAGTCTTACTGAGACAATCTAGAATTACAATGGCCATTATGGGACATATTCCAATTAGACAAAATCATTCATTAGAGAAGTACAATTAAAAACAAGTGTTCCTAAAATCAAATAGAATGGGCTACCTATTTTATGCAGAAGGCTCCAAAAGGCTTCAAGATTCTAAGAGAGCTTCATTAGAAGATTCGTTGCAGAAGACTAATGAAAAGTGAAAGCCACAGAGGTACCCCAAAGACTGTAAGATTGATGTGATTCCTATTGCATCTTTCTACTGTCCTTTACTTGAATATTCAGTCTATTAAAACTCCATCTTAATTGCCTTTCCACTTTGCAGAGACATACAAGATCATAAACAAGAGTCCACAAAGTTAGTAGCCTTAAAACTACAGCAGCTCCAAGACCAGAAACCTAAAACAACACCTGGGCCTCCCACTTTGCACCCTGCTAGGGTTCCTTCATCAAAACACTGGCCCAGAAGCTGAGGTCTCATTTGCAATCAATTTTGACATTGGAAGAAAGATGGTCTTTGAAGATTTTATACAAATCCTTCCACACCAATTTGAATACCCCCATATCTCAAAGGAAGGCCCCAGATGGCCTCCTAGGGCTGATGTGACGCTGAGGGATTCTCTGGTAAATTGCCATGAATTATTCCCATAAGCAGCCCAGGGAAAACTAAAATTAAAATTAATGGAGAACCTCACGAAATTCTGGTACATACTGGAGCTACACACTCTACTTTAAATCTCACTCTTTTTGGAGCCTGGGATACTGGCAGAAGTCTGTGAAACATGAGAGTTCTTATCCAGAGTCAGTCCTCTTGGATCTTGCCCTGTAGAGAAAGGAAGGTAAAATACCACGTTGTTTCTTATTGGTTATCTGCTTTTTCTGTCACAGAGACAGCTATGGCGGCTTACTTGTCTTGTCATGCATTCTGAGAAAAGGTTTGGCTTTCTGTGTAGTAGAGCCCCTCCCTGAGGAATGTGATGAAAAACCTCAAGACAAGGGAAGGCAACCTAGCTATGTGCGTAGCCTTAGCTAAATGAAACAATGTACCCAGAGAGAAAGGAAAACATTCCAAAGACAAATAGCTCTAAATCTAGAACACAGGAATCTTTTGATTTCAAGTATAGTTGAAGATAATATAGTGGGGTGATTGTCTCAGTCCCTTGATTGCATTCAGGTTGTAACCCAATTCTTCAAAGAATTAAAAACAGCTGTCCTATAAACTGAGCTTTCACAAGAAGAGAAAAAAGCCACTTTTCTACCAGTCCCTATTCATCTCAAAAAGCTCATAAGTATTGTAAAAATTTTGGATTTAGGAAACAATAGGCCTTCTAGGAGGAACTTGCATTGTTTCTCTGTGCCTTTGAGATGTGAATGTTTTACTTAGTCTTATGTAGAAACTGAGGGCCATCTCTTCAAAATGCAAATTTCAGGGAGGTAATTCTAGTCAGAAGGAAACAAAGACGGGAAAGGCTATTTGGAAACTAGGTGAATGAACACTCTTTAAAGTCTTCATAAACACTGTTAAAAAGTTTAAGCCATCTGAGTAGGTAACCTTAATTCATTCCATCTTCCAGAAACCACTAACTGCCAGAAACTACCCACTGAATACATATAAAAAATAAACTTGCAAAAGCCTAAACGAAGCTTGCTCCATGGTTGAGTCAATGTGCACAATTATTTTGACGCAGTATGTTATTTCCCTCAATTTTGTCTGCTATGCATTTGATTCTATTACATCTACACACCTTTTTCCAGTGGATGCCATAACTTACTAAAACACTTATATGTATTTCCAAAATGCCTTGACTACATATTTTACCATGAAGCAAAAATTTGCCATCTTGTCAATCCCTCCCCGCTCCATTCCATCTACATGTTAATGATAATGCTTAATCATTCTAGAAACTCAATTGTAAAATAATGTATTTTGACGATTTTAAGAATATTTCTTGCTGTTACCATTTGATTTTTATTTTAGCCACTTTGTTTACAGAGTCATTTAAAATTATGTAACCTAGATGGTTAGTACTATTAGTTTCTTAGTGATTTAGTTCATGATATTGTAACTCATTACAGTGCACGTACATAATTTTTAAATATTTTATCTATTGTGATGGCTGAATATCTTGATATGAAAAATATCTTCTTTAATGTTAGCCAAAAAATTCCTATTTTTAATTATTATTATTATTATTATTTACTACCATATCGCTATGATACTAGTATACGGCTCTCTGGAATACCAATTATTATTATGGTCGTTTAAGATAGACATGGTTACTGCGTTAGAGGGGTGTTGAAATAATAGAAGGAGATGATTAAGAATCCTTAAGGAAGGCCTTCTACATTAAACAATTTTATATTGACTCTACTTTCAATGTCCAAGATAAATAAAAGAAATAAGAATCTGGTTGGAAAAAGCTTTTAAATTCTTGTTCAATAGTAAAACATCAATTTAGCTTTGAAATGGTCTTTTTCCCCACGTATTCCTGAGAATGAAAAGATGATGGGGATTGATTGCAGTGCCTGATGTCAGCAAGTCGACTCCTTCTTTTCTAAAAATATTTAAAAGCTGCAATTTTGCCTCTCATCCTTGCTCTCCACAGCAACACAACCTGGCAGCAACAGGAGTCCCATTCTTAAAGTAATAGGTAGCTGCCTAAGCAAGCCAAGCAATGTTTGTAAATATTCATTTTAAGGGTTCTCTCAAACTAACCAATGGAACAGGAAAAGAAAAAAAAAAAAAAAAACTATTCATTTGGAGCTCAAGGCAAAACTACCAGACCCAAATGTGAAGTGCACAGGGGGATATACGTGTGTGTGTGAAATGTTTTGTAAGAGCTAGAGCTCATGGACCAAGATGAAGCTATTACAACTTTCATCAATTCTTTGTACCTCATATCTACATAATTAAAATTTCAACAAAAGGCTCATATAAAACACTCTCTACATCATGTGTCAAATTATGCAAATGGAATTTCAATTAAAATGTTTATTTTCAAAAAAATTTTTAAAATTAAAAATAAATACAAAATTAAGTTTATTCTTAAAAATGTGTTTTTGGCGGGGTGCCTGGGTGGCGCAGTTGGTTAAGCGTCCGACTTCAGCCAGGTCACGATCTCGCGGTCCGTTAGTTCGAGCCCCGCATCAGGCTCTGGGCTGATGGCTCAGAGCCTGGAGCCTGTTTCCGATTCTGTGTCTCCCTCTCTCTCTGCTCCTCCCCCGTTCATGCTCTGTCTCTCTCTGTCCCAAAAATAAATAAACGTTGAAAAAAAAAATTTAAAAAAAATGTGTTTTTGGCTTCTGATTACTGAAGCTGTATATCATAGGTCATTTGGGAACTATAAAAATAAAAATACAAAAATAATTCCAGAGTCACCTGTGGATTTCAATCTTTTTGCAAGGTATTAATACATAGTTAATACACATTAGGATATCAAAGACAAACCTAATATTTTTTCTTAAAATAAAATGCAAGTTTTTTCCATGTTACTAGGTCTCTAGGAAGCTGTTATTCAGGATGTTGTAATGTAATATCTATAAATTCTCCTCTATTTTTAGACTTCAATTTTTCCTTTAATATTTGCTATAGTAAACAATGTCCCTACAGATTCTTAAAATAATTTTTAAGAACTATGAGATACACATTCTGAACCATGAATGATAAGGCTGTAATTTAAATCAATTCATATTTTTTCATTATTTTGCTTAAACAGTTTTATTAAAGTCTCATACTATGGTTTACATTTTTATCAGTTTATCTACACATTGCTCCTGGATTTTTAAACAAAGTTTATTTTAATCCCATATTATTTGGTGCATACAAATTCTAGAATAACCTCTTTTCTTTATAGATGCATTCCTACCAATGTAAAATAACTCCTTTTCCTATTTAATGCTTTGTACTTTCAGTTCTTTTTATATAACAATGTAACAATCTCTTCTTTCTTTTTGTTTATTTTTTTGCCATTGCATATTTTATCCTTCCATTATTGCTAGCCCTTTATTTCATTTCATTTTGTTTAATGAGTATTATTTAAAATAAATAAGTTCAATGCATTTTTATTACATGAATGGACCTACTTGATGTATGGCCCTGATGATCTATCGTAAGCTGCTGCTTCTTTCTTTTTCCTTCTCCTCCTCTCCCCTTTCTGTTTCCTCTTTTCCTTCACTTCCTTCTCCCTCTTTTCTTCTTTTCCCTTATCCTTCTCCCCTTCTTTCTTTTCTCCTCCTCCTCTTCCTTCTTTTCTTCTTTTGTATTTTGCTACCTTCCATTTATCTTTTCCTATATGCTCCAAGATATGCTCACAAGAATCTATTGATAATTGTTACTGACTGTGTCCAGAAACAACTTTGGCTCCAAAGAGAAGAAAAGTGATAGAAAAAAGAATTTGCTTTTACAACTGTTTAATAGCTTTTTAAATGTGTGAATAGGCAGCTCCGAAGGTTTCCATTCTGACCTGTGCTTTCTCCATATGATTAAATCCACTCATGTGACTGGGAGTGGGGAGAAATAGTACTAAGGAAAGTCTGATGGTCTGTTTCTAGCATCTACACTGTCTCAGATTTTAGCACTTACCAATCCACTGTAACTATTCATAGATGAACAGTATTTCTCCCCAAGCCAATAAGAATACACCAATTTTAACATTAACTTGTTTGGATATTTAGAATGCAGGCAGAAGATATCTCCTTATTATAAAAGCGGAGGGAGTTCAGGAAAAAAACTATAACTAATGACATAGTAAAACTATATATTAACAACCATTAGACAATCATTTCTCTGACAGGTAACTTATTTTCTCATGTGCAGTATAATGAGATGATCTTGTAATCCTCCTTATAAAAAAAGGTATAATTCATTTTATGCTACTTTCTCTACTTATTAGTACTTTATCTATGTATTTGGAAATATATTCACAACTAAACTACTGCTAAGAATTAAACAGTAGATTCCTCAACTATCCAATAACAAGAACAGAAGATTAAATACATTTTTTCTCTGTCATTTAAAAAAAATATTTTAACACACAGCTCACCTGAAAATTGTAGTCATATATTCTGGGCTCTAGTACATTACTAAGTGGAGCTTCATTTGCTTTGACTTAAAAAACACAGAAAAGAGTGAATACTTGCTCACTAGAATAAATATCTCAAGTTATAGTACTATCTGATGAATAATATAAAGACACTGACATTTAGAACCCAAAAATGGACCCAAAACTATATGTTCAACTAATATTCAACAAAGTAGAAAAGAATATCCAATGGGAAAAAAGAGTCTCTTCAACAAATGGTGTTGGGAAAACTGGACAGCAACATGCAGAAGAATGAAACTGGACCACTTTCTTACACCACAGACACAAAAAATAAACTCAAAATGGATATAAGTCCTAAATGTGTGACAAAAAGCCATCGAAATCCTAGAGGAGAACACAGGCAACAACCTCTTGGTCTCAGCCATAGCAACTTCTTACTAGACATGTCACCAAAGGCAAGGGAAAGAAAAGCAAACATGAACTATTGAGACTTCAAGATAAAAAGCTTCTGCACAGTGGAAGAAACAATCAGTAAAACTAAAAGGCAGCCAGTGGAATGGAAGAAGATATTTGCAAATGACATATCAGATAAAGGGCTAGTATCCAAAATCTATAAAGAACTTATCAAACTCAACACCCAAAAAATAAATAATCCAGTTAAGAAATGGGCAGAAGACATGAACAGACATTTCTCCAAAGAAGACATACAAATGGTTAACAGACACATGAAAAGATTGCTCAACACCAGTCATCATTAGGGAAATATAAATCAAAACCACAATGAGATATGACCTCATACCTGTGAGAATGGCTAACATGAACAACTCTGGAGACAACAGATGTTGCCAAGGATTTGGAAAAAGGGGATCCCTCTCACACTGTTGGTGGGAATGCAAACTGGTGCAGCCACTCTAGAAAACAGTATCAAGGTTCCTCAAAAAGTTAAAAATAGAACCACCCTAAGATCCAGCAATTCCACTATTAGGTATTTATCTAAAAATACTGATTGGAAGGGGCAACTACACTCCAATATTTATAGCAGCACTCTCAATAATAGCCAAATTATGGAAAGAGCCCAAATGTCCATTTACTGATGAATGGACAAAGAAGAGGTGGCGTATATACAATGGAATATTACTAATATTAGCAAGAATGAAATCTTGTCATTTGCAACAACTTGGATGGAACTAGAATGTATTATCCTAAGTTAAATAAGTCAGTCAGAGAAAGACAAATATCATATGATTTCCTTCACGTGTGGAATTTAAGAAACAAAACAGATGAACATTTGGGAAGGAGAGGAAAAATAAAATAAGATATAAGATAAAATAAGATAAAAAAGAAAGAAAGAGAGGCAAACCATAAA
Organism: Herpailurus yagouaroundi; assembly: GCF_014898765.1. NCBI lineage: Eukaryota > Metazoa > Chordata > Mammalia > Carnivora > Felidae > Herpailurus > Herpailurus yagouaroundi. Next base: position 25,327,522 of record NW_024412396.1, on the reverse strand, counting down.
AGCCTCTTAAGGATAAAGAACAAACTGAGGGTTTGTGGAGGGGTGTTGGGCAGAGGGATGGTTAAATGGGTGACGGGCATTAAGGAGGGCACTTGTTGAGATGAGCACTGGGTGTTATATGTAAGTGATGAATCACTAAATGCTACTCCTGAAACCAATACTACACTATATGTTAACTAAGTTTAAATAAAACTGTAGGGGGAAAAAAAAAGAGTGGATGTGTTAACTAACTCTACTGTGGTAATCATTTCACAATATATACGTGTATCAAATCATCATGTTGTATACCCTAAACTTACACTATATTATATGTCAATTATATCTCAATAAAGCTGGGTGGGAGAAAGTAGTAGAGCTAGGATTGAAAACTCTGCCTGATTTTGAGCCCATGCCCTTGGCTACTGTCCATGCTGTCCCCTTTTGTTACAAAGTGATTGTGACAAGTAAACTAAGCAAAGCATTGATGAAAAAAGACACATTTAAATTAAAGTTAGAAAATCTAAAAAGGACTATTATTGACTCACAAAAGATTATATTCATAATATATTTGCATTGTAAACACCTTGTTGGGTAAAGATAAAAAATGAAGTATAAAATGAATGACACACAAAAGACATAAAGCTTATTTCAGGGTATATATTTTTTAATTAAAAAATGCATTAAGGGGTGCCTGGGTGGCTCAGTTGGTTGAGCGCATGATCTCGCCTTGTGTGAGTTCAAGTCCCACGTTGGACCTTGAGCCCGACATCAGGCCCTGTGCTGACAGCTCAGAGCCTGGAGTCTGCTTCAGATTCTATGTCTCCCTCTCTCTGTGCCCCTCCCTTGCTCATGCTCTGTCTCTCTCACTCTCAAAAATGAATAAGTGTTAAAAAAATTTTTTTTAAAGCATTAAAATACCAGCTTTGATATTTCTAGTTGTGTGACACTGGACAATTTACCATTTTTCCTCACCTCTAAGTGGGTATGTTAGAATGTAATTTTAAAGATAATGGTCTTGTTAAGTGAAATAATGTGGATTGTCAAGCATGTAGTCAGTCCTCAATGACTAAGACATGTAAAACTATTTTTTGCTTTTAAAACAAAATAAGATTAGGTTTCTTGAAACAGCTTCTCTGGTGAGTTTGAAACATTTTAATTTCCAGTGATATTTTTATATAATGCACGTTAGAATATATATTTTATTATATTCATACTAGCTTAAAAATTAGATATAAACATTTATATAAGGGAGTGTTTAAGTGTTATGGTTTAAAATGTTATCATTTTTTTTAATTTATTTATTTTTTTATTTATATATGAAATTTATTGTCAAATTGTTTTCCATACAACACCCAGTGCTCATCCCAAAAGGTGCCCTCCTCAATACCCATCACCCACCCTCTCCTCCCTCCCACCCCCCATCAACCCTCAGTTTGCTCTCAGTTCTCAACAGTCTCTTATGCTTTGGCTCTCTCCCACTCTAACCTCTTTTTTTTTTTTTTTTCCTTCCCCTCCCCCATGGGTTCCTATTAAGTTTCTCAGGATCCACATAAGAGTGAAACCATGTGGTATCTGTCTTTCTCTGTATGGCTTATTTCACTTAGGATCACACTCTCCAGTTCCATCCACGTTGCTACAAAAGGCCATATTTCATTTTTTCTCATTGCCACGTAGTATTCCATTGTGTATATAAACCACAATTTCTTTATCCATTCATCAGTTGATGGACATTTAGGCTCTTTCCATAATTTGGCTATTGTTGAGAGTGCTGCTATGAACATTGGGGTACAAGTGCCCCTATGCATCAGTACTCCTGTGTCCCTTGGATAAATTCCTAGCAGTGCTATTGCTGGGTCATAGGGTAGGTCTATTTTTAATTTTCTGAGGAACCTCCACACTGCTTTCCAGAGCGGCTGCACCAATTTGCATTCCCACCAACAGTGCAAGAGGGTTCCCGTTTCTCCACATCCTCTCCAGCATCTATAGTCTCCTGATTTGTTCATTTTGGCCACTCTGACTGGCGTGAGGTGATATCTGAGTGTGGTTTTGATTTGTATTTCCCTGATAAGGAGCGACGCTGAACATCTTTTCATGTGCCTGTTGGCCATCCGGATGTCTTCTTTAGAGAAGTGTCTATTCATGTTTTCTGCCCATTTCTTCACTGGGTTATTTGCTTTTCGGGTGTGGAGTTTGGTGAGCTCTTTATAGATTTTGGA
>NW_024412396.1:25317919-25325317 GCF_014898765.1 Herpailurus yagouaroundi | reverse complement strand
TTTATTTTTGTGAATGGTGTGAGAAAGTGGTCTAGTTTCAACCTTCTGCATGTTGCTGTCCAGTTCTCCCAGCACCATTTGTTAAAGAGACTGTCTTTTTTCCATTGGATGTTCTTTCCTGCTTTGTCAAAGATGAGTTGGCCATACGTTTGTGGGTCTAGTTCTGGGGTTTCTATTCTATTCCATTGGTCTATGTGTCTGTTTTTGTGCCAATACCATGCTGTCTTGATGATGACAGCTTTGTAGTACAGGCTAAAGTCTGGGATTGTGATGCCTCCTGCTTTGGTCTTCTTCTTCAAAATTACTTTGGCTATTCGGGGCCTTTTGTGGTTCCATATGAATTTTAGGATTGCTTGTTCTAGTTTCGAGAAGAATGCTGGTGCAATTTTGATTGGGATTGCATTGAATGTGTAGATAGCTTTGGGTAGTATTGACATTTTGACAATATTTATTCTTCCAATCCATGAGCAGGGAATGTCTTTCCATTTCTTTAAATCTTCTTCAATTACCTTCATAAGCTTTCTATAGTTTTCAGCATACAGATCCTTTACATCTTTGGTTAGATTGATTCCTAGGTATTTTATGCTTCTTGGTGCAATTGTGAATGGGATCAGTTTCTTTATTTGTCTTTCTGTTGCTTCATTGTTAGTGTATAAGAATGCAACTGATTTCTGTACATTGATTTTGTATCCTGCAACTTTGCTGAATTCATGTATCAGTTCTAGCAGACTTTTGGTGGAGTCTGTCGGATTTTCCATGTATAATATCATGTCATCTGCAAAAAGCGAAAGCTTGACTTCATCTTTGCCAATTTTGATGCCTTTGATTTCCTTTTGTTGCCTGATTGCTGATGCTAGAACTTGCAGCACTATGTTAAACAACAGCGGTGAGAGTGGGCATCCCTGTCGTGTTCCTGATCTCAGGGAAAAAGCTCTCAGTTTTTCCCCGTTGAGGATGATGTTAGCTGTGGGCTTTTCATAAATGGCTTTTATGATCTTTAAGTATGTTCCTTCTATCCCGTAAAATGTTATCATTTTTAAAGACGGAATATGATGGTTGCCATGTTTAAAAACAAAGAATTTAACTATGATATACCTTATTTAAATCTTTTCCTTTTTATTTTTAAAGTAACTATAGTTTGTCCTACAGAAAATAAAATTTCTTGCTGCACTACATAGATAATTTGTTTACTTTAGGTACCATATTGCACTTTAATTAAGAACATTTCCAGAGAATCACAATGCAAAAAATTTGCTTTCCTAATTAAAATAAAAAGCACAGTAAGCTGTTTTATTAGTAATGTGAGTGATGCTATTAAGAGAAGATAATGATTTAGGAAAGTGAACTTGGACTAGGGTGAACTTTAGTGCAGAGCACACAAAACAAAACAGTGCACACTAATCAATTAAAATGGGGCAGATTATTTCATGATGCTAAATATTTTTACATAGATATGTCACAGAAATGTTTACTTTTGTCACATATTCTAAAACCCCACATCTCAAAATTGGAGACTGTATGTTTTACAAAAGATGTGAATTATATCATATAATAGATAATGGAATGTTTGCACATGTGCATGTGCACGTGAGAGTGGGGGGGGCAGAGAGAAGAATGTACATGTAAATATACATTCATAATAGTATAGAGAAATTACTATGGCAATATTTTGAAAGCAGTGAACAGCAAAAAGCTGAAAATGGCAATATAATAGGTTAGATAGGTGATAACACATTTATACAAAGAAGGATGCTGTCAATAAATAGATCTGAGTTATATTATTAAGAGGGGGGGGAACAAGATGTGCAGTCATCTGTATTATATATTGGTATTTTTAATATCCACATAAAATGCTAGAATCCTTTCAGGATCTGAGTAAGCAGTTTTGAGGGTCACTTGGTAAGCCAGGCATGCATATTCTCTGCAAGAATAAGTGTTTCTATCTTAGGCTGCAGCAGTTATTACAGTAAAGGAATATATACATGTTTGATTTCTTTCTGAAACATAGGATATATAAAAAACCATTAATAGGGGGAAGTTGAAAGTAAGATTGTAATATTTATTGTTATTAGCTTGGGATTTTTAAGACTTGTTTAATTATTAGCAGGCAATTTAGTTTTTTAAATAATAGACCTTATGAAAACAATATGTGCCTCATTAATTCACATGTGTTAGTACTAGAGACACGTTTTTTTAAAAATTTTTAAATGTTTCTTTCTTTATTTTTTGAGAGAGAGCGTGCACACATGAGCAGGGCAGGGGCAGAGAGAGAGGGGGAAAGAGAGAACCCCAAGCAGGCTCCATGCGGACAGCCCTCATGGGACTTGATCTCAAGAACTGGGAGATCATGATCTGACCTCAAATCAAGAGCCAGATGTTTATTTATTTATTTTTTTACAAGCCAGATGTTTAAACAACTGAGCCACCTGAGAGACATTTTAATATAAGTTTGAATGCATCCAGCTTTTTAAAAGAGTGAAGTGTAATTAACAATGAAGAATTAAAAGTTTCTCTGTTGGCAACTTTCACATATACAATATAGCATTACTAGTCACCATTCTGTACATTTCACAATATCAAATCAATATGTTTTATGCCTGAAACTAATGTTCTGTGTCAGTTACCTCTGAATAAAAAATTTTAAAGTTAACTACATTTTTCTAAATTATCCTTTGTTACATAAGCACAAGTTAATTTTTCTTCTTACAAATTATTTTATCATAAAAAAGGGGTTGAATAAGAGGAAATCATGCAGTTCTATAAATTCATAGCTGAACTTTTCTGTAGAAGTCACTATTGCTTGGCATAGAATCATCTCTATCACAGAAAGCATCCATAATCATATATAAAGACTGCTTGATGACATCCTGATAGGATTTCAAAATACTCTCTAAGACTAAAATACTTCTGGAACAGGTGTGAAAACAGGCTAACACAAAAGGATTTATTTCTAACATTTTTTTTTTCTTGGCTACATAAGTCAGTGTCAGGTCAACAGGCTGTGTTGTGATGCAGCCTAGACTAACAGATTTACATCAGCTTTTTGTAGGATTTTCAAACGTGGTTTGCATTCCTACTGAAAAGAGAGCAAACAAATTACTGTCAGTACATATATCAATTGTTGTAGAGGACTAGAGTCAAATTGCTCTAAATAAATAGATATCCATGCTAATCTTTAACTTTCTATAATATAAACAGAAATTTAATATATGTTAAAATGATTCCTAGAAACTCATTGAAAAGCATAAAGATGCACCTTTTAAGTTTATTTATTTATTTTGAGAGAGACAGAGAGAATCCCACGCAGGATCCCCACTGCCAGTGCAGAGCCTGATGTGGGGCTCCAACCTACAAAGCTGTGAGACCATGACCTGAGCTGAAACCAAGAGTCAGATGCTCAACCAACTGAGCCACCCAGGCACCTCCATAAAGATGCATTTCTACGGAAGCATGCATGTTTAAAGAAGCATGTTATAGAATCAGCAAGGTTATAGAAACATTATGAGAAATTAAAGAGATATAGTAGGTGAATTTATCTATATGCAAATTGAATACCTGCTATATGCCAAACACCAAATAAAGCTGTGGGCATCAGGTAGGTACTGTGAAAGGACAGACAACTGGGAGTGATTGCCTACCAGCTAAGACTGTATGCTATTAAATTCTTATACTGAATATAGGTGTGTGTGTGTGTGTGTGTGTGTGTGTGTGTGTATGTATGTGTAGAACATGTAAGTAAGTATCATGGGCAAAGCCTCCAAAACGTAATTTCTTTTTTTTTAAGTTTCTTTATTTATTTTGAGGGAGGGGAGGAGTAGAGAGAAAGTGAGAATCCCAAGCAGGCCCCTGTGCTGTCAGCATTGACAGAGGGGCTTGAACCCACCAATCCTGAGATAACCACCTGAGCCAAGGCCAAGAGTCAGATGCTTAATCGACTGAGCCACTCAGGCCCCCCTAAAATATAATTTCTTAAAATCAGAAGTCCATTTCCACCATCACAGGATTGGACGTTATCCATTCTCAATAACTGTAAAGGGTCTGAAATTTTACCCTGCTTGCATGTTACAAGCTGGCCTGCCATAATTTCGTGGATATTGGCAGATGTCACAAGTTGTCTGGGCCAGAAATAAAGAACTTTGTTTTTTTTAAGTTAATTTATTTTGAGAGAGAAAGAGAGAGGGAGCACAAGCAGGGGAGGGGTAGAGAGAGGGAGAGAGAGAGAATCCCAAGCAGGCTCTGCACTGCCAGTTAAGAGCCCAACACGGGGATGGAACTCACAAACCGTGAGATCATGACCTGAGACGAAGTCAGACGCGTAACCCACTGGGCCACCCAGGCCTCCCAATAAAGTACTTTATTACTCACTGCACAGCAGGCAATCTGAGCATCATGCAAGTGTTGGCTCCTTGCCCACCCCCCCATACCCCACGAAGGCGATTCAGAGGAAGTCTCAGGTGGGTGCTGTGCATACAGTGGTTTCACATTGTAGTTGAAGGAACTTGAGTTTAGGAAACCCCAATATTTTAAAGGGAGCCACTAGTAAATCTACTCAACCTTTGCCTCAGAGGAAATACATTATCTTTATTATCTTGGGCAGCAAAGGATTCTGTATTTTGCCCCAGAGGAGGCACTACCTCTATCTTCCAATGCTGTTTGTTGTACAAATATCTAGGAGAAAACCATGCAGGATAGAAGCTCTATTGCCTCTGTTTGGAAGCTGTGCAGAAGGTGAGGAGCCGTTGGAGAATTGTCTCTTGGATAATCTTCTGACAATAGAAATGTTGGCCCTTTGAAAGAAGTTTTAAATTATTTCGTAATTAAAATATGATTCCATCCAGACTTTCTCAATATTAGATTTGTCTGACATTTAATGACTTCGGTAAATCTTAATTATCTATACGCAAAGGAATCAGTTTGGCTTGATTTTTAGACTTTAGTAAATATCATTTCTCAAGAATCTGTTGAATTGATGATCCACTGAACAGGATAATATTAACCTCCACTCAGTGAGGATCCAATCCTTAGGCTGATGCTAATAAGCTTATTTGGAGAATTTTTTTTGGAATGACACATGTAACCAGTGCAAGTATTGGATAGCTTTTGCTTCAAACTGTGGGATTATAACAAGTAATAATTTGACTACAGAATTTTATGGATACCATTCCAATTAATACCATTCCAATATTTATTCTATCAAGGAAAACATCAAAAACCAGAAATATTCTAAAATATATGACAATATAGGGGCGCCTGGGTGGCGCAGTCGGTTAAGCGTCCGACTTCAGCCAGGTCACGATCTCGCGGTCCGTGAGTTCGAGCCCCGCGTCGGGCTCTGGGCTGATGGCTCAGAGCCTGGAGCCTGTTTCTGATTCTGTGTCTCCCTCTCTCTCTGCCCCTCCCCCGTTCATGCTCTGTCTCTCTCTGTCCCAAAAATAAATAAACATTGAAAAAAAAATTAAAAAAAAAATAAATAAATAAAAAAAATAAAATAAAATATATGACAATATTTAGAAGTTTACTCTTTTAATCTTTGGCACTCCCTGGGCAGTAGTACTTTGAAGTGTGTGAACACCCAGACCATAAATGTCTACCTTTAAAAGTGTTCGTGATTTTACCCATGTTATAAATGTGAGGTTATAAGATACTACAATATTTAAACAAAATAGAAAAATCATCAAATAAATACTGGATTTGAAAATGTTAGAGAGGATTTGATATTCTTCACTTTCTCTTTGATTTACTCTCCAGAAAAAATCAATATAATATCACTTTAAAATTCATAACAAGTATTTGGCTCTTTTTATAAATCTTATATTCTTTTTCTTCTCCCATCCCTCATTCTCTGATGATAATTGCTCAGATTTACATAAGCTGGTTGACAAAATATTCTTTTTTTTTCCTACCTAATTAAAATTTGTACTTTCCCAGGAAAATTGGTAAAATATAATACTGTGTCCTAAAAGGAAGTTCATAGCAGACAAAATAAAAATAAGGTCTAAATATGAAGCAGTTGCTTTTTGGATAAGAGTAATCAGATGAAGCCTTGGGGCGGTGGGGGGGGGGGTCACTAAATTTCCAATAGTCCAGAAAATAAGCAAGGGGAAGTATATAATACACAATTAGTGAATGTCTTCCAGTTGAATTCAGATGAATTAGATGAACATGTTTTATTTAAAAATGTTATATAAGGATAAGGGGTACCTATGTAGCTCAGTCAGTTAAGCATCTGACTCTTAATCTCAGGTCATGATCTCAGGGTCATGAGTTTGAGCCCCATGTTGGGCTCTGTGTTGGGCATGAAGCCTGTTTACAAAAAAAAAAAAAAAGAAGAAAGAAAAATATATATTTATAAATATAATATATATTTAAAATATTGTTTCCATTTTTATATGCTTAGAAACATACAGTTCTTTGTCCATTTGTGAACATTAGTCAGATTAGTGATAGCAGTCAAGCTATGTAAAACAATGAGGCTATAGTAAACTGAGTATAGTCAGACTTTGTTCCCGAAATAACCTGTCATCCATATATATTTCAATTTCTCTACAGTTTTTTGTGTCTAACCATTTTTATGCTCTTCTACTCCTTTCCTCTGTTGCTTCAGACTTAGAAATTACCTGCTGAGCTCTCTGAGTTTTCAATTATGTCCACTCTAATTTCTGGACTTTCATCTAGGCATTTAAAAAATGTCTCAACAAGTCCTTGCTTGAATTTCAATGATTTCCCCAGCAATATCCATATCCTTGAGACTTCCTTAAAGAAAGAGAATAGCCTTCAAGGTCTATTATAAGACTCTGAGATACTGATACCATTTAAAACCATGTAGTCACAGAAAGTGATGACCTTAAAGTTTAAACTTCTCTTTATATGTAAGAAGAAATGGAATGGAATGGAATGGAATAAAATGAAATGAAATAAATTACAGGCTTTGGGTCCACATGGAACTCAGGGACAATTTGGCTATTAAAATAGATATGTTAGGATTATTAAGTTATTTAAGCAATAAGCATGCAATTTTAAGCTCTGAAAAGTAACAAAAAGCAGTCATAGACAGTATCTCAAAAGGAAAAAGATTGCAATTTTTAGTTAAAAATTCCCCTTGTTTTCTGTGGTAAAAATTTAATGTTTATAAGGTTATCAGAGAAATAGGTTTGAAACGTAATGCATTTCAGTAGCAGAAAAGAGCATAGGCATATAGATTAACTTTCAAGGTGAAAATAGTCATATTTTGTATCTCAGCCTTCATATCTAAATGGCAGAGCCATTAATACTCATAGATACCTCAAAGCAAATCTTCTTTCTTTCTTTTTCTTTCTTTCTCTCCTTCTTTCTTTCTTTCTTTTTCTTTTTTTGTTCTTTTCCTTCCTTCCTTCCCTCCTTCCTTCCTTCCTTCCTTCC
>NW_024412396.1:25217148-25317909 GCF_014898765.1 Herpailurus yagouaroundi | reverse complement strand
TTCCTTCCTTCCTTCCTTCCTTCCTTCCTTCCTTCCTTCCTTCCTTCCTTTTGTTTTAAACCTGAACAAGGCTCTTAAAGTTTATGAGTATGGCACATAAGAAGAGTTTTCCTTGAAGCACCTTGATCTGACTATGGGAAGCCACATACAAACTTTATGTACTTTAATTTATCACATTCAAATATAATTCATATGAAGCAATATACTTTTTTAACTTTTCTAAAATGCTTATTTATCTTACCAGATTTGAGAATTACAAGGTAAGGTTTACAGTTCTTTTGTGAATCCTAATACAATAAGATGGAAGCCAATACATCAGAAAACAACCCATTAAAAACATAGAAGAAGGAGCACCTGGGTGGGTCAGTTGGTTGAGCGTCTGACTCTTCATTTTGGGTCAGGTCATGATCTCAGGGTTCATGGGATTGAGCCCTGCATAGGGCTTTGTGTTGGCAATGTGCAGCCTGCTTGAGATTTCCTCTCTCTCACTCTCTCTCCCTCTCTTTCTCTCTCTCCCTATTTGCTTCCCCCCTGTTCACGTGCACTCTCTCTCTCTCAAAACTAAATAGACTTTAAAAAAAACATAGAATACATAAAAAGAATAATGTGGAAATACATGGTGAGCAGGCAAAAGTTTCTTGACATATTTCTCTATCTGAATAATCTAAATTTTGGGGGGCTTTTCATATTTTATGATCCTAAAATTTAAATGAATTAATATGTATTTACTGAGTGTTTGTGGTTTGGTCACTGTGTATGACAGAAAAATGAACAAAGCAAAAATCCTAACCATAAGAACCTTGAAATCAGACGGGAATCATAAAATACATATGAAGGTGTGAATTATGTGTGCAATAAAAAGCAGAATATCATTTGTTATGTTAATTACAAGGTAAAGATAAAATTAAATTATGTGTCAATGAGTCAGATAATAGTAATAAAGTGAATATAAATTAAAATAATGTCAGGTATATCAAGTGCCATTAAAATATTTGTGTTTTTGAGGCACGGGGGTGGCTCAGTTAGTTAAGCGTTCGACTTCAGCTCAGGTCATGATCTTGCAGTTCGGGCGTTCAAGTCCCCACGGGCCTCTGTGCTGACAGCTCAGAGCCTGGAGCCTGCTTCAGATTCTCTACCTCCCTCTCTCCCTGCCCCTCCCCCACTTGTGTTCTGTCTTTCTGTCTCTCTCAAAAATAAATAAACATTAAAAAAAATTTTAAAGAAAAAATATTTGTGTTTTCTTTTCCTAGGAACTTGTTCTAACACATCAATCAAAGCAGTAAAAAAAGTTGTATGCCTAAAATCTATTATTCTGTACAAGTGTCCAGAGAACCTAAATGTTGAATAGCAGAAAAAAAAGCTTTTATAATTCAAGTCAATGAAATATAATGCTGCCTTAAAGGATAGCCTTAAAGATCATAGTAATAGAAAATCTGTTAAATAAACATGACTATAATTTTATTAAATCATGATAAAATAATTTTAGAATTAAGAGCATGGAAAATTATCATAAAAAGATATTATAGAAAGTAAATAATAGAAAACATTAAACGTCATTACAATTTAAGGTGTAAAAGTGATACTGTTCTTTTCCTTATAACCTGAATATGTTGTTTTCACTATACCCTTTTAGTAAATGTGGAAACAAATCTTGCTTCTCTCCCTAATCTTATTCTTTTATACAATAAAAATTCTTGAATTGCCCATTCTTTGGGCATTTATCCTAAGAATCACATCTAGTAATTTTTAAATAAATATTTGTGAATTGGGAGGTTTCTTGTTGTTGAATAAAGAAATTCAATTTTTTTGGCCATAATATTTCTCAAATACATAAACCTTTATCATTTAGCTTTTTCTATACCTGCATCTATAGTCATACTTTATTTTTCTGCATCTTCGTGTCATGTTGTGAATTGGCAAATCAGTATTATTCTCTTCCACATTGCTTGGGAGAAACCTTGGAAATGTACTTCCCAGAACCTCTCATCAACAGGATTCTGGATTAGATTATACCAGTGAGAAGTACTCACATAATATTTGAAAGACTGGAATGAAGGAGAAGCCATTAACTTCCCTGGCCATGGTGGGCAACACAAAATTTGGATGAACTCCCAAAATCCTGAGTGAACCTCTCACTTTGGTACTGTAGAAAGGGGAACTCATTAGAACCATATTTGTGTAATTTCTGCAGCCTCCTATCTCCAAAAAGGTTATATTCCTCTGACTCTTGCTCTCTAAGCCCTTTTGACAATTCTCTAAGCCCAGCTAATTTTCTGTGCTGTGATCTTTTTTATGTTAAACATACCTAGGCTATTTGGAAACAGAGGTGTTTTGCTGTAACATTCTGAATATGATTAAACTCTGGTAGCAACTTATATCCACATCAATAACTATCTCTCTATATCTACTCACAACTGTATCTATACATAGCCCTCTACTGAGGAAAAGATATTATTCAGAAATGTTGTAAAAGCTAATGCTAGAATTGCCTTTGGACAATGATTTCCATGAGATCAAAAAGTCCAATTCATGTATGACTAAAGATTTTTCTAAAATATCTATGTTGGCTAACTTTTATAGTACACAATTATTCCCAGTGGCATGCAAAAAGGTATTTAGAGATAAATTGTAAATAATTTCTGAAATGTTAAAGTAACAATAAAATATTAATTTTCGTGTATTTAACTCTGATTCTGTTTATGATCAAAGAAAGAAGCAAAATTATTGGTAAAAGTAACATTTCAATATTCACGCTATTTTCTTAGAAATGATTGGGCAAATTTTACTTTTATTATTATCTTTACACTTTTAAATTATAGAATCCAGTAATTATATTCACAGTATATGAAGATTCTATCTATGAATATCACTTAAAATACCATATTGATAATTCTACTCTCAGGCCTTTTGATTGGAATTTAATGTAGTCCTTGAGAAATGACAGACCACTGATGTAAACAATAATTTCTTAGACCAGGGGCACCTAGGTGGCTCAGTTGGTTAACCATCTGACTTCAGTTCCTGAATTCCAGCACGGCATGGGGCTCTCTGCTGTCAGCCCAGAGCCCGCTTCAGATCCTCATCTACAGTCTCTCTCTGCCCCTGCCCTCCCCTCTCAAAAATAAATAAACATTATAAAAATAATAATTTCTTAGAATAAAAATAACAAATCTGTCAAACCTTCAACAGATTTAGAATATGCAAGGTATTGGGGTAAATATCAAATTTGCATAAAAATGTAATTTTAAAACTCTTAAAGGAGATAATTATGTTCACTTAATTATTCTTTTTTTTTTTTAATTTTTTTTTTCAACGTTTATTTATTTTTGGGACAGAGAGAGACAGAGCATGAACGGGGGAGGAGCAGAGAGGGAGACACAGAATCGGAAACAGGCTCCAGGCTCTGAGCCATCAGCCCAGAGCCTGACGCGGGGCTCGAACTCACGGACCGTGAGATCGTGACCTGGCTGAAGTCGGATGCTTAACCGACTGCGCCACCCAGGCGCCCCATTCACTTAATTATTCTTAATGGTCTGTGCAATTCCAGACAACTAATATTTACTGTCTCCCAGATAAGACTGTTAGTATGTGTCTAGGGACAAAATTACCTTACTCTTGGGTCCTATTTAGAGAACTGATTGGTCCTTCTCACTTCCTTTTACTGCCTTACAATTTTTCTTCTTAAAACCACCCTTTGCTTTTTCATAGTACATTGTATAACTGAAATCATTTACCATCATCCCTCATTGCCACAATCTGTTAAATGGCTTTATATTCTGAGTATCTTTTCTTTCTTTCTTTTATATATATATAGAGAGAGAGAGAGAGAAAGAGAGAGAGAGAAAGAGAGAGAGAGTGTGCAAGTGGGGGAGAGGAACAGAGGGAGAGAGGGAGAGAGGGAGAGAGGGAGAGAGAGAGAGAGAGAGAGAGAGAACGAATCTTAAGCAGGTTCCATGCTCAGCATGGAGCCCAACATGGGGCTCATTCTCACGACCACGATATCATGAAAATGAGATCTTGACCTGAGCAGAAATCAAGAGTCAGATGCTACCAACTGAGCCACCCAGATGCCCCTGTTCTGAGTATGTTTTAAGGACATAAATGATGCCATTTCCTTGTTTGAACCATTAAAAATCTTACTTTTTCTTCTCAAGAAGTGTCCAATCCCTTAATATGATTTATAGATAGACCCTTTTATGTTTAAGGTCCCCACTTAGTCATCAAGCCATATATCTTGATAGCTGACTTTTTGTCTCTGTTTTAGCTTTGTCTTATTATCTGACATTATCTCCTAAACAACTCCAGAATTTCACAGAGTGAAAGTAGAGGATACTGGAACTGACCAGAGTGAGGCACTGGAAGATATTAAGAGGGTTGTAGCCACTCATACTGCCTCTATTTGGCAGTCCATTCCAATTGTAATTCCTTGAAAGAAATAGAATAGAGACTTTTCCAAAGAGGTGATGTTAAAAGCATACACCTGCAGAAATGATCATTGATAACCGAGAGAAAGCACAGCTTTCCCCTGCACAAAGAACATATCTGACACAATACTTCTTAGTCTTCAGGCCGCAACATATATGTTGCCTGCAGTAAACCTTCAAGGCTGGGGTGGATACTCTTGCTTTTACTTTCCCATAACACTGTGTATCTTTGCCCATTTGATAATACTTATCACACCATATTATAATGATTTTCCAAGATGTATTTTATTACAGAAATAATATATGAATACTTTTGTTCCAAAGGATTGAAACAGTGTCTTTATGACAGTAAAGTTTTTATTCTTTAATTGTAAGATCTCTGTTGCCTCTCAGTTGTCATAGATAATACTGCTAATTGGGCATTTATATACACAAGTACAAATTTTTTGGTTACTTTTCAATTCAATATGCTTTTATGTATTTTGAGTATGAGTCTTCTGAATCATAATTGTTGAAAAAAGATTTCTTGTATTAAGAGTTTGAAGATTAATGAATAAGGGAAAGTATAGGAGAATATACCACTAAATGCCTGATGCTTTAGTAAAGAACTGGAAAGTGGCAGAGTCATTCAGAGTGGAGAACAAATAGGTTATAAAGAAATTTGTTATACTGCCTTCTGTTGAATTGAATGTCCTTATATATGACATATTTTAAATATCTTAACTAGTTTGTTTTATACTAAATCGTCATCAAATGTGTGTGTGTGTTCAGGTCCTTGTCTGTTTACTTTTTATAGCTGTGGAATTTTGTTGATCCTGGAATTATTTAATTTTCCCTCCTCCATACCAGTATCTCAACTCTGTACTTTCACTTCATTTGGCCCAACTATATCAGTGAGTCTGTTGGCTTTTAAAGGGTCTCTGTTCGTGCAGCTATGGTCTCCCCACAGAACTTGGAAGACTTTCTCTACAAGCAGTACAGGGAGGGCTTGGTCTTCCTCAAAGACTGCCTTGGATCTTGCAAAAAAGGACTCCCTGGTCTCCTCCAGGTTTCAGGAGCTAAGGGTCTGGCATGGCTTTTCTCATGACACAGTCTGCCTATGTCTTTTTCCAGACGCACTCTGCGTGCTTTCATAACATAATATTTCAGACTATGGAAACATTGTAAATGTGTTAAGGTTGACTCCCCATTGTACTGTTGTCCTTAAAAATATCTCTATTAAACAAATCTAGCAGATGCAGGATAAAAGATCAACATATAAAAATTAATTGTATTTCAGTATACTGGCGATGGATAATCCAAAAATGAAATTAAGCAAACAATTTAGTTTACAATAGCATCAAAAAGAATAAAATACATAGGAATCAAGGTTAAAAAGTGGTATAAGGGCACATGGGTGGCTCAGTTGGTTGAGCACATGACTCTTGGTTTTGGTTCAGGTCATCATCTCACAGTCGTGAGATCGAGCCCCACATCAGTCTCCACACCCAGCATGGCATGGAGCCTGCTTAAGATTCTCCATCTTCTTCTGCCCCTCTCCCCTTCTCATGTGCACTCTCTCTCTCTCTTTCTCTTTCTAAAACAAGCCAAATAATAATAATAATAATAATAATAATAATAATAATAATAAATAAAAATAAAAAGTGGCATAAAATCTGCACACTGAAAACTATAAGATTTTAAAAGAAAATTTAAAAGATCTAAACAAATGGAAAGGCATCCCATGTTCAGATATTGGAAGATTTAATATTGTTAAGGTGTCAATACTCCCCAAATTGATCTACACAAACCTTAACAAAACCCAGTCTGGACTTATTGCAGAAAGTAGCCAGTTCATTCCAAAATTTATACGGAAATACAAAAGATATAGAAGTGCTAAAAGATTCTTTAAAAATAAGAACATAGTTGGAATAATCATAATTCTTTAGTTTAAAACCATCTACAAAACACAGTGTTCAAGACAGTATGGTCCTGGCATAAGGACAGACACATAGATCAATAGGATAGTACTTAGAATCTAGAAATAAACTTTTACGGTTATGAACAATTGATTTTTGACAAGGATGCTGAGATAGTTTGATAGAAGAAAGAGTAGGTGTTCATGGTAAAGTGAGTTTGAGACAACTGATTCAAAAGAATGAAGCTTGGTCCCAACCTCACTCATGTACAAAAATAAAAATGGATTCTATCTGTAGCATTACCTCTTGGTCCACCATGACCACACAGTTGTTAAATGACCTTCTCTGGGAGGTACTCTCCTAGAATTATAAAACCCATAGTCTGGCAGATTGAACTGCACCAAGCCAAAGGACTCCAAAGTGTCTGAATTTCCATTCTACTCAGGCAAGCTGGCACTCCACCAGGAGCACAAATGTATCTAAAAAATTATAGAGTTTTTTTTGGGGGGGAAGTGTCTCAAACTTAAAAAGAAGCTGGATAGAACTTTGCTATGTGATTATAATTAGCAGAAACTTTTGTGAAGTATTAAACATTAAAAAAAAATGTTTGATCAGCATTCCAATACCCTTTAATGACATGATTCCCCTTCCAAGAAGTCATGTTTTACTTATCCAGCTGATCTGTAGTTTGTAAGAAATCTAATAATATTATCATTTAAATATTTAGAAATGGAAGGATTTAACCAACCTTATGAATTATAATTTGATTTATACTTAATCTAGTTTCTTCTGATGTTAGTATCTTACATTACCATAGTATTTATCTGTTTGTTTTATTTTGATGGGAAAATGTTGGTGGAAAATTTAGGGCTTCTAAAATAAGCATCCTTTTTTTTTCATTCTATGACTATTCAATGCTTTGAAAATCCCATTTACTAGATTAAAATAGAGAGTAGCCCAAAATGATATCAGTCAGAGAAAGACAAATACCATATGATTTCACTAAATGCGAAATGAAGAAACGAAACAGATGAACCTAGGGAAAAGGAAGGAAAAATAAAATAAGATAAAACCAAAGGGGAAGGCAAACCATAAGAGACTCTTAAAAATAGAGAACAAATAGGGTTGATAGAGGGATGTGCATGGGAGTTGGGCTAGATGGGTGATGGGTATTAAGGAGGGCATTTGTTGTGATGAGCACTGGGTGTTATAAGTGAGTGATGAAGCACTGAATTCTACTCCTGAAACCGATATTACACTACCTATTAACTGACTAGAATTTAATAAAATCTTGGGAGAAAATAAAATAAAGAGAACAAAGAAAAAAAGAGACAAATCAAAAACAGACTTTTAACTATAGAGAACAAATTGGTGGTTCCCAGAGGGGAGGCTTGTGGGGGGATGAGTAAAATAGATGAAGGGAATTAAAAGTATACTTATCGTGATGAGCCCTAAGTAATATATAAAATTGTTGAACCACTATATTGTACACCTAAAACTAATATAACACTCTATGGTAACTATACTGGAATTAAAATTTAAAAAATAATAAATAAATAAATGCAAATGGAAAAAAAAAGTTAAAATATAGGGTAGCCCAAAAAGATAGTGTCTTGTACCGTTCTAAGTCCTCAGGATAGCACAATAAACAAAATAGACAAAATCCCTGCCCTCATGGAGATGAACCTTTAGACTGAGAGATAGAGAATAGATAAGACAAATAAATTATACAGTAAAATGGATTATGCCAAGTAGAACTGTCAACACTGAAGCAGAGAAGGGAGGTGGACTGTGCCAAGGGAGGGGAGTTGCAGTTTTAAATAATGTGGTCAGGGGAAGTTCTCTTTGACGTCAAACTAGAGCAAAGATGTGAAAGATTTTCATATTTGGCCTTGCAAATACTGTAAAGGCACATTCAAGGAAGAAGCAACAACAGAAATGAAGACCTTGGTTCAACAGCATGGGTGTAAGACTCAAGTTTCAAGGAGCAGCATTACTGGAGCAAAATGATTAGGGTACGGCAGGCAGGCTTCTACCTTTTGCCCTCTGTGCCTACTGTTCTCTCTGCCTAGAACACTCTTCCTCAAGATGTACACTGAGGTTCTTATCTCCCTCAAATCTGCACTCAAATCTCACCTTCTCAATGAGCCTTACTCTAACCACATACTTTAGTATTGCACCCTGCCTGGGTTTCTCTCCATCATCAACAACCTGGCATTCTAGATCCCCCTTACCCTGATCTACTTTTACTATTCCTCATAAAACTACTAATAAAAAAAATGTAATTTATGTTTTAAGTCATGTTTCTTGTTTATTGTGTGTTTCTTCCTTGCTTGGATGTAAGCTTATGAAGGCCATAAGTGATATGGCTTTTTGCTTGTTTAGTGATCGATACCAAGGATCTAAAGAGAGCCCACCATATGAAAACATGTGATGAATAAATCAATGAATGAATGGAGAATCAATAAACATTTGTTGAAGAAATAAGTAAAGGAATGGAGGGCTTTAAGTAAAGGAATGATATAATAACTTTGATGTACTGTGTAGAAAAATCCTGTGGGAAAGTAATTGGAGAAGCAGGGAAACAAGATATGAATGCAGGGAAGAGATATTTGTAGCTTGGACCAAGGTGGGAGCTTTAGAGATAGTGATGGGGTGCTCGGCATCTGTGTATATTTTTCCTAATAGATTGGATGTATTTATAAAATAAAGAGAAAAGTTGAATATCATGCCAAAGATTTGGGTTGAAACATTTGGAAAGACAGTATTCCATCTGACTAACAAGAATGGGTGGAATAGATTTGGGGTAGCAGGAGGAATCAGGAGCTTCATACTAAATGTGAGCACCAAGAGAATGAGACATCTAAGGATTGAGCCCTGGGCACTCCAATATCTAGAAATGAGGGGGTTGAGGAGAGACCAAAGGAGAATAAATGGAAATAACCATTTGGGTGAGAGGAAAATCAGATATGTGTGAAATCCGGAAAACTAATGGTGGGAATGGTGATTGTGTGAATTGTTATTGATGAGTCAAATAACATGATGTATTTAATGAGTATTAAATATTAAGACAGTAATATAAAGGTATTGGTAAGCTTGACAAAGCACGTGATCCCCCCACTCCCATACCACATACACATCACTTTCAACATACATCATCCAATGTCTTCCTTTGTGGAATATAATCACTGGTGATATTGCTCTCATGAATATTTCTTGCTTTCCCTTATAAAGTGGCATTGGACTTAACATCTTATACTTTCATTCATTTGATCTTTAGCCAGTGAATTTTCAGAATATAGTTACAGATTGGTTGCTTTTGATTTGAAACAGTAACAACACAAATTACACAGGCAACATGAAACAGCAAATCCCATTTCTCTGCCTGTTTCTGCAACACCTTAGCAATATATCAATGATCAGGGCCTCTCTGGGATTCAGAGTCTTTTTACACAAAGTAAGGAAAATAGATCAGTTTATTTAGGGATTACCACTCCCTATAAGCCTGAAAGGAGATCGCTGGACATCAAGAGCCCTGTGGTTCAAGTACTGATGTGATCATTGATTGCACAGAAAGGAGCAGAGAATCCAAAGGGCCCATGAAACTGTATGGGATAAATTTTGCCTTAAATCAGCCATGGGCACCAGTCTCCATTTGCTTGAGCTGTCTCAGGAAGTTTACAACTCCACATAAGCTTTGGAGCTTAATTTCACCATAAGAGCTCACAAATTTTATGATAGCACATATTGTTACTACTAAAATCTCATTAAGATCTGCAGTTACCTAATTGAAGTGTAAAATGACGTGCAATGTTAATGAAATGACAACGACACTCAAATGTCATTGTGAAGATTTAGGATAGTAACAAGTTTTAAAGAGGCTAAAATTTTATGCCACTCTGTATGATAGGCCACTCTTTTCATCAATAAATGTTTATTATCTCAATAAAATCAACTTAAATTATTTGGGGAAACAGAACTATACTATAATATAGGTAATAGATGATACTTTACCCATATGTATTATCTTGCTATAAATGGTTATATCAATTAAACTGATATTTTATATTTATGTATAGTTCAATTTTGTTGAAAACATTGATTTAAAGTTAATTAAATAAATTCACCAAATTTCATGTATTTTAGATCAATTAAAAAGAATATTTCTGGGCATTTAATTGAAAGGAAAGGAAAAGTGATACAAAAAGTTTTCACATCCACCAAATTAAGGATCAATCTAATAATTTTACTATATATTTTATGTTTTCCCTGAATTTGTGATCTCATTCTAACATTAAATATATGGCCCTAAATGTACACAAACCAGATAAAGTAATGAATCACTCATCCTGTTGTATAGCCCAGAGTGTAATAACTTTATCCAGAAGAAGTCTCAAGTATCTATTGATGGATTGTAGCACCATTCCATCCTCAGGCTAAAAAATTCTGGGCATTTAAATTTCTCTCGTCAAAATACATTTTAACTGATGACATGGGAAGTGACCTAGAGGTGACCTAGGAGGCTATCGGGAAAATCTTGCCATCACACGGAGCAATAATTGTGGAGATCTGGGTGCTTGTAGACCCAAATGATGGGATTCCATTTGGATTTGTAAGGTATGTAAATGAAAATCAGCACACAGTGTATACTTTATGTTTTAGGAACAATCCACGTGTTTTAGCCTAATATATATTATTGATATAGTATATCACTGTTACTTATTTAAGTTTTTATTGCAAACTAATTGACAAAAACTACATGACAATCTTCGTGAAAACCACTCTATTTCCCTAAAATCGTGCCAGTGATGGTATGACTATCCTGTGCTGTACTGCCTCACAGTCCGCTGTAGGTGAAAATTCATTTTGCTCAAAGAACCGGCAGGAAATAAGATTCCTCTCCTATGACATTCCAGATGGATGGACATTAACAGGTCCTCAAACTTTCAGGTTCTTATTTTTTTCGCCTATAAAATTCTAATTATTAATTTATTCAAATACTAATTTTGTGACTATTACATAATGGCCATTATTCAGACTGTGAAACAGTTGTAAGGTGACATTTTTAAACAAGACGAATGAGGTATCTGATTTTATAAAATTTCATTCTTATGTAGGTGAAACATGAGAAACATACATAAGAAAGTATCACCTACTGATAAGTCCCACGTAAAAAGAACTTAAGATGAATTGATAATTAAAGTCTTATTTGAAGCAATACGAATGAAAGGAAGTCATAAGGATTTATGTCAAAAACATTACCAGTGGGATAGCAATTGTAGGAGCCCTGAATCGGAAAGCTTTATTATATTTGATTAACACAATGAAGGATAATTGGGACAAGTAAAATGTGACGGAAGATGAAGTGAGAAAGAGATAAGAAGCAGAGTATGTGGGACCTTAAAAGAAAGTGTACAGAGGTTAAACTTAATTCTAAAGCAGTAAAAAGCCAACAGAAATTTTTTTTTCAAAACAGGTAATAGACTTTAGAATGAATAGTTTGGGGATTTACAGAAAAATTTAGTGGAAAGTACAGAATTTTCCTATAACCCCTCAACTCCCCTGCCACCTACACGGTTTGACTTATTATTAACATCTTTTTATTTTTATTATTATTTTTTTTTATTTTAGAGAGAGACAGAGTGTCAGCAGGGGAGAGGTGCGGAGGGAGAGACAGGGAGAGAGAGAGAGAGGGAGAGGGAGAGGGAGAGAGAAAGAATCTTAAGTAGGTTTCACACTCAGTGTGGAGTCCAAGGCGGAGCTTGATCCCACACCCTGGGATTATCATCCAAGCCAAAATCAAGAGTTGGAGGATCAACTGACTGAGTCAGTCAGGAGTCCCATTATTAACATCTTCAATTGGTGTGCTATGTTTATTTACAATTGATGAGCTGAAATTGTTACATTATTATTAACTAAATTCTGTAGTTTAATTTTCACTCTCTGTGTTGAGTACTCTATAGGTTTTAGTAAATGTATAATGGCATGTATGCACTATTACAGTATCATACAGAACAATTTCATGTGTCTAAACATCCTGTGCATTACCTATTCATCCCTTCCCCCTGCCAAGAACTCCTAGCAATTACTGATCATTTTACCATCTCCATAGATTTGTCTTTTCAGGAAAGTCATATAGTTAACATCATACGTTACACAGCGTCTTCACGTTGGTTTCTTTCACTTAGCAATATGCATTTAAGTTTCCTCCATGTATTTTCGTGGAATGATAGCTCATTTCTTTTTATTGCTGAATATTCCATTGTCTTGATGTACCACAGTTTATCCATTTATTTATTGAAGAGCATCTTGGTTACCTCTGAGTTTTGGCAATTATAAATAAAACCACTTTAAATATTCTTGTGCAGGTTTATGCATGAACAGAAATTCTTAATGGATTTAATGAAATAGCAAGGAATGAAATCGCTAGATTGTACGTTAAGAGAATTTTAGAGTCATAAGAAATTGTCACACTACCTTCCAAAGAGGTTGAACCACTTTGCATCCTCACCATCAACAAATGAGAATTGCTGTTGCTCCACATCTTTGCCAACATTTGGTGTTGTCAGTGTTTTGGATTTTAGCCTCTCTGATAAATGTGTAGTGGTATCTGATTATTGTTTTAATTTGTAATTCTCTGATGACATACGATATTGATAATCTTTTCATATGCATGTGCCATCTGTATTTTGTTTGTTTGTTTGGTGAGATGTCTGCTCAAATATTATGTTCACTTTTTAATTGGGTTATTTGCTTACTTACTTCTTACTCTTATTCTTAAGAGTTTAGTACTTACACTTACTTAAGAGTTCTTAATATATTTTGGACACTAGTCTTTTATCAGATATGTGTTTGCAAAGATTTTCTTCCAGTCAGCCGGATTCTTCTCATGCCCTCATTTCTATGTCTTTTGCAGAAAAAAAAAAATTCAATTTTAATGGAGTCCAATGTATAAATTTTCTCTTTCATGGATTAAGCTTTTGTTGTTATAGCTAGAAAAATCATCATCAAATTCAAAGTCAGCTAGATTCTCCTATACGATCTTCTAGTAGTTTTATACTTTTGCATTTTACACTTAGGCCTACAGTTCATTTTGAGTTAATTTTTGTGAAAGGTATAAGATCCATACCAAGATTTTTTATTTTTATTTTTGCATGTGAATGTGTGGTTGTTCCAGTATTATTTACTGAAAAAAATTTCTCCATTGAATTATCTTGGCTTCTTTGTCAAAGATCAGTTCAACATCAGGAACTTATAAAAAGGGGCAATATATTCTATGAATTCTTGTTTTTCATATGTTAATCCTTGTATATCAAGAATGAATTATAATGGCAGTGGGAAGAAGATGGGAAGAAAATTGGAAGATAGTCTCAACTCAAAAGAACTTGCTAGTATTTTGGGACATGAGGGTGAGAAAGAAGCAAGAAATCAAGACATAATAATGTTTTAACAATGTGATTATAGGGAATGAAGACACACAACCTCTTAAATTCACATTTGGCTCAATGCTCTATGACCTTAATGTTATGGTGAAATTATTGAGTTGTTAAAATTTTGGTGGCCTTGTTTATTTCTGTCTCTATTTTTATTTTTGTTTTAAAGCCACTGACTTTAATATTTAAATTTTTATTTTATTTCACATTTTATATCATTTAAATTATTATAAAGTTAGTTATTCTACCAACATACCATGACCTGGGATGGTTAGGAGACATGAAAAAAGACCCAACAAAATGTGCTCTCAAGAGGTCAGCACATTAAATACCTTTTACCCTCTTTTTCAAAGTGACAGTGGCAAGAATGACAGGTAATATTTTGCCTTTGACATTAACATTCATTAGTTTCGTACAATGTAGATCACAGTCTACAGTTAACATTTCTTGTTAAAGTTTAATTAAATTTATTTCTGGTAATTTTCCAAATGTAAAAAAAAAATGTTATTCATGAACAGTCTTGTCACAGTGTTGATTAACACCTTTAAAAGAATTGAAGAATTAAAAAAAAACAACAAAAGATTTTATTGGTAAATTCTTCACAAACTGAAACTTGGAAATGTTTGTTAAATTAGTGATAAAAATCTTAGACAAAACATAGCCTACTTACATAATTAGGTAAAATCACATAGAAGAATATAGCAATTGCTACAATTGCAAAATGAAATGCCTATCCTCCAGAGAGGGATAGTGTAATTAGTGCAAGGTTTCTAGAAATATTGCTTTTAATTCTTTCTATTTTGGATACATGAATACCATAACCTTTGGAAGCCTCTTAGTCAAAGCCACTTTAGGTGAGATTAGGGGTTCCTATATAAGGTCAGGAGAATAATTCTTCCAGGATTGTGACACAGTTTTTCTATATTCTTGCCCTCCAACCATTTACATGCTTCCAGATCTCTTTTAGGCACTCCTTCTCATGACGTAACCAAGGATATGTGATTGCCACATTGTGCAGCCATGAAAGTTACTAAGTCCTACCAATATATTTCACTTGCTGTAAAAGCTGTAATCCCTTAATAGATCCATAAAGAATAGCACGTTTGTATAGATGATTATATACATCAGGAGGCTGAGAAAGAAAATGTTTATTTTGTGTAAATCATGTCTTTATCACACAAAGGCAATTAAAACTTTATGCCCTGAGTTATTTTCATTATTTATTTATTTAGAGTGGTGTAAAGAATGGATAAGTACTTATTATACAGATTCCCACAGACGGTTTGTAATCTCAATTTTAAATGTTGGGTGAAATCATAAAGGTCACAGCTATGAATCCAATCCATGAATTCCCCCCCCCCCAATTCTGTGGTTCTCAAATCTGACTCCAGATAGGATCATCCAGGAATTATTTTGAAAATCCAGAATACTTTAATTAGAATATCTTAAGGGTAAAACCTGTTCACCAATAGTTTTACTTTTTTAATTTTTTAATGTTTGTTTATTCTTGAGAGACAGAGAGAGAGAGAGACAGACAGACAGACAGACAACAAGCAGGGGAGGAGCAGAGAGGGAGGGATACAAAGAATCTGAAGCAGTCTCTAGGCTCTCAGCTCTCAGCACAGAGCCCGACACGGGGCTCAGCCCATGAACTGATAGATCATGACCTGAGTTGAAGTTGGACTACTAACCAATTGAGCCACCCAGGTGCCCCTCATCAGCGTGTTTTAAAAAGCACCCCCTGTAGCAATCATGTTCCACCAGAATTGAGAAGTACTATCCCAGTTTATATGTGTAGCAACTATTTAGAATCATTCCCCCAACCGTTCTCTAATACTATATGAACAAAACTAATTATGAAAGTCTCTGAAGATCAAGAAAAATTTGCCCTAGACTTCTGGAATGGCAGTGTGAGGAGCTCAGTAAACCCTTCCTCTAGCACAACAACTTTTTTTTTTTTTTGGTGAAAATTGCTTTTAAAAATAATAATAGCCATATAAAATCTCTGGAAATTGTCCTATGTGCATACAAAAGTTTGAAAAAACAGTTTGATTTATTCAAGAAAATCTATGACATCTGGGTAAGAACAGCAAATCTGTGACATTTGAGTGACGGCCTTGTCCTACTCCTCACCCCATCCCCCCGTGCTCCAGCTCTCTGTTACTACAACCACGCCCAGTTGTTCTACATTAAGGAAGTATGGCCAAGAAGACAGGGAGTGCCACTTTCCTCCCCACCCCCGCTCCAGTGCTACAATTCACCCATTAGAGGCAGGCCCCACTAGCTCTGTGTTATAAAAGCACTCTTCTGTTCAGGCACCAGAGAGTGGATTAGGACTTTCCATTGTAAACATTCATGTTAACAAAGGCTCTCTACCTGAAACAGAGTTTCATAGCAATAGGACTCTGAGGTAGCCCTATGTTAAATGCAACCCAAGGGACCAGAAAACTAATGTAGCTTCCTAAACTGGTAATCCCAGGGAAGAGTATAGAATTTGGAAAACTCTGGGGTTGTTGACAGTTATTCTCCTAAGTGTTTTAAAATATATCTAGAAATAGGGGCGCCTGGTGGCTCAGTGGGTTAGGCATGCAACTCTTGATTTCGGCTCAGGTCATGATCTCATGTTTGTGAATCCGAGCCCTGCATCAGGCTCTGCACTGTCGGATTGGGATTGTCTCATTTTCTCTCTCTCTCTCTCTGTTCCTCCCCCATGTGCTCTGTCTCTCTCTCAAAGATAAAGAAAATTTAAAAATATATATCTAGAAATAATATTCAAAACTATTGTAAAAGAGTTTGAAGAAGTGCATCAATACATACATTTATATATGTGACAAATGAAAATATTCATTCTTATTTTTATTTTTTTACAAATGTAAACAGTGTACCACCACTGCCAAGACATTTAATATTCTCATGACTCCAAAGAGTTCCCTTGGGCCTCTGTGTTGTCAATCTCCTTCCTAACCTCAGCCCCTGGGAAACACAGATCTAATTTATGTCTCTATAATTTTGAATTTTCTAGAATGTCATATAAGTGGAACTACATAGTTATTTATTTTCTGTATCTGACTTCTTTCACTTAACATAATACTTCTGAGATTCATCCATATCATTATGTATCAGTAACTTACTCCTTTTAATAACTGAGTTGTATTCTAATATGTGAATTTATCCATTCATCACTTGTTGGACATTTAGGTTGTTTTTAGCTTGAGGCCATTATTCATAAAAGTGCTACAAACATTTATAAATATGTTTGTGTGTGATAATATGTTTCCTTTTCTTTTCTTTTTTTTTTCTTTTTTTTTAGTTAAAAACCTAGAAGAGATACCACTGCTGGGTCTTGGTGAACAGATATTAAAAAAACAATGAACACTTATTCATTTTTTGAGAGACAGAGAGAGACAGAGCTTGAGTAGGGGAGGGCAGAGAGAAAGGAAGACATAGAATCCGAAACAGGCTCCAGGCTTTGAGCTGTCAGTATGGAGCCTGATGTGAGGCTTAAACTCATGAAGTGTGGGGTCATGATGTGAGCTGAAGTCAGATGCTTAACTGATGGAGTCACCCAGGCGCCCCTAGTGAGTGAATGTTTAACTTTATACAATGTGTCATAAAGTATATTTCCTTAGGCTGTATTATAAACTAAAAATATTCATTTTTAATCTCTATGAATTAAATGTACATATTATAGAACTGCTTACCCAGTGAAAATATCAAGGGAAGAATACTTTAGGTTTCTAGCAGAAGAGAATGTCTTAAATAACATATCTCCCATTGCCATGGTCACCTTTCTGCAGAGAAGTGATTGTATTTTAGAATCAGTTAGTCCTGGGGCACCTGGGTGGCGCAGTCGGTTAAGCGTCCGACGTCAGCCAGGTCACGATCTCGCGGTCCGGGAGTTTGAGCCCCGCGTCAGGCTCTGGGCTGATGGCTCAGAGCCTGGAGCCTGTTTCCGATTCTGTGTCTCCCTCTCTCTCTGCCCCTCCCCCGTTCATGCTCTGTCTCTCTCTGTCCCAAAAATAAATAAACGTTGAAAAAAAATTTTTAGAATCAGTTATTCCATTTATTCATAAGGCTTCCCTGTAAAGTAAGCAAAGTGGCCACACCAACTTCAAGCTCATTTTTTCTTCACCTTTTTACCCTTGGGTTTTTTCTATTTTTTTTTATTTTACCCAAATTCTGTTTCATCTTCCCTCTCCTTCTCCTTCTCTCCCTCTCTTTCTCTAGCGCTCTCTCTCTCTCTCTCTCTCTCTCACACACACACACACACACACACGTATTTCTAGCTTCTCACCCCCTATCCCCAGAAGGTAGACCCTCTCTAACAGCCTAATGCTGTTTTCCAGTTCAGAATTTGCAAACAAAAGAGAAAGTAAAGACCACAGGGATGGAAGGGGGTTCACAAGGAAATGCCCAGTGGAATTTTGTTAATCTATACAGTGAAGAACAAGGGTGAGACACTCTGAGAAGTGTTTGAGAGAATTTGGGAAGAGGAGAAAAGAGAATATTGGAAGAACTTACCAGTGTTATGACTTCAGAGTTGCAACAACGTTTTTGGCAGATGTGAGTAAAGATTGAAATTCCTTTTAAATTACTTTATGGCTTCTGCACTATGTTTCTCTGAAGGTGATGCCACTTAAAACTGAATTGCTGATCACTAGGTGGTGGCTTCAATTAGATGACAGATGTGAAAAACAGGTCTTTGTGAATATGTATGTGTGCAGGGGAGAGAACTTGGTGTGATGCTGTTAAATTTATTTTTTACTTTTTAATTCTCTTTAAAGGTAGCACACACCTATTACTTTGGAGGCAACAGAGCATCTGCCTTTGAAATCAGACAAGACTCAGTTAATATCTGAAGTTTATTAACTATGTGGTGTTGGACTGGTTGTTTAACTCATTTTCTTCACCTTAAAATGCGTTAATAAGAGAATTATCTCTCAGCTCTCCTTTGGGTTTTAAATAAAATAATGCTATGAAATACTTACTAAATTTCTGGGATATAATAAAAACAAAGTAATAAGAGCTACTTATTGTTGGCTGTAGATTATTTTTTATGAAAGAAAATAGGAACACCAAAAAAGTAAGAATGATTCAGTAGAAGCAGAAAGGGGTTGATGAGGGAAAACTTCCTGAAAAATGTGCTTAATGGATGCTTGAAAAATGCAAGTTTGGACTAGGTGAATGGTTGAATATAGTCACAGAAACTTTTTATAACACTACTTAAATAGTAAGCGTTTAATGTCTATGATG
Organism: Herpailurus yagouaroundi; assembly: GCF_014898765.1. NCBI lineage: Eukaryota > Metazoa > Chordata > Mammalia > Carnivora > Felidae > Herpailurus > Herpailurus yagouaroundi. The sequence continues at coordinate 25,298,901 of NW_024412396.1, read as the reverse complement.
CTAAAAATATTTCAAAGAGAGAACTACTTTCATTAAGTTTCTCTCTTCCATATGCCAGCTCTTTTCCATTTAAACATCTTTCATTCTCTGGAAATACTAATGATCTTCACAATTTAATGAATGATTAATATAGCTAAAATATTCTTTATAATTTACAGTTAGGAGAAATTTCTAAATAAAAAGTCAGTATTTTTTATTTTAGCTTCGTTGCCAACTCTGTATATAAATTTTACCAATCTTCCTTAAAATATTCTTTCAATATGTTTAATGTAAATTATTTATTATAAAATTATATGCATAATTAAAACATGAGCTAGCCACTGCCTTGTTATGTTTGGTGTCCTTTATGACTATTTTTTTATTTTTTTACGTTTATTTGTTTATTTTGAGAGAAAGAGTGCAAGTAGGGAGGGGGCAGAGAGAGAGGGGGAGAGGGAGAATCCCAAGCAGGCTCCTCACTATCCATACAGAGCCCAATGTGGGGCTCAATCTCACAAACTGTGAGATCATGACCCAAGCCAAAATCAAGAGTCAGTCGCTTAACCAACTGAGCCACCCAAGTGCCCCTTGTGTGACTATTTATTTTTTTCAACGTTTATTTATTTTTGGGATAGAGAGAGACAAAGCATGAACGGGGGAGGGGCAGAGAGAGAGGGAGACACAGAATCAGAAACAGGCTCCAGGCTCTGAGCCATCAGCCCAGAGCCTGACGCGGGGCTCGAACTCACGGACCGCGAGATCGTGACGTGGCTGAAGTCGGACGCTTAACCGACTGCGCCACCCAGGCGCCCCTGTGTGACTATTTAAAAGCAAATGATTAAATATGGTTCATGTAGATACCTATCTATGGTTTGGTACCTATGCATTTACTTCTTTGTGTCAGATAAACTTTTCGTTATCTAATAAAAACTAAAATAAATAAGAATCATATGTTTAATAATAAGACTGTAATAGTATTTGGACTAAGCCTGAAAACAATTAAAATGCTAGATTACACATATTTTAACAGCTTCTTAAAGAGTCACATTATACATTAGATAGCAGGAAATAGTTGTGCCAGTATCTAAGGTAAAGCAAGGGTCTAGGAAGTCAGGAGAGTATTAAACTCCTTTAACCTGAAAGCATTTTCAGAACCTAGGAATCACTAGCTTGAGTGCCCAGATTAAAAAAGACAAGCCGAAAGTGCTTACATAGGAAGTACAAAAGAGTGCACACTCTGGTCAAGGGTGATCTGATAGTAAACATGCCATACAGCTATACCCCTAGCAGCGACTGCAAGGAAAGTTGTCTCGGTGCTAAGAAAATCAGAAGAAAAATGTTATGAAATTATAACCCCTTCTCACCCCTCAAAAGGACTTGCCACCCTTATTACCATTACTTGGGCATTTAAAAACCTTAAGCCACAAATGTAATCTAAAGTTTTCTAGACAGGTGATTGTGTTGTTCTGCACTGAAGGTATGCATGTGTATGCTAAATGAATTTTCTATTTTGTACCTAAATGAATTTTTACAACTACTGTTACGAGAGAAGCAAAAAGTTAAAACAACAACAATAAAAACAAAGTTCTTAACGGAGGAATATGGTAAGAGTCAGGCAAATGATAGATATGACTAATAAACCGGTAACATTTTTTAGGTATTTTAGAAATAAGTATCATCAGGTAACTATAACATAATCATGGTCACTATATTTAAAGAAATAAAAAGCATGCTTTTGCACAGTTACAGGAAATTGGAAACACTGGAAATCATCAGATTTTAAAGAGAAACTAATACAACTTCTAGAAATGAAAATATAATCAAAAGTATAAAGTTATGAGCTGAATTTAAATTTTAAAACTTCTTTTTAAAAATACAAAGATAAGGAAATGCCAGAGAGAATTAAGGAACTGGAGGATTGGTCAAAATAAATTATGTAGAATGCAATAGCACAGGGGCAAAGAAATAGGAACTATTTTGTGAACTAAGGAATATGGAAGAAGGGTTTGAACATCTGATATACTATCTAACAGGAATTCTGGAAAAGAAGAACAAAACAGAATCTCTGAAGACACCTAATCATATATTCTTCAAAATCAGTGAATCTCAGGCAAGGATAAGAAAAATTCACATAGTGAACCTGAAAAAAAGATAAGATACCAAAAAAAAAAAAAAAAAAAAAAAGGAAAGAAAGAAAAGAAAAATCTCTAAAAGTATCCAGAAGGGAAAACAAAAAGACCTTCTGAAGAGTAACAATTTGGCTGTCAGAATGGAAGGGAGAAGCCAGAGGTCAGTGGAACTATATCTAAACCATAGCATGGTGCATTTCAAGTAGCTGAGGAATTTGGTTTAACCATATTTCAAAACACATTCCAAAAAAATAATCTGGTAGCTGTTATGGGTTGAAATATGCCGCCCAAAAAGGATACAATGACATCTTAACATATGGTTGTTGCAGATGTAATTAGTTAAGATGAGGTCATATTGGAGTAGAGTGGCCATCAATGTGACTGGTGTCCTTTTAAGACGACCATGTGAAGACACAGACACACAAGGAAAATACCGCATGGAAGCAAAGGCAGAGAATAGAGCCATCACAGCTGCAAACCAAGACATGTCGAAGTTTGCCAGCAAATCACCAGAAGCAAGGAAGAGGCAAGGAAGGATTCTCCTACACATTTCAGAGAGAACATGCTCCTTCCTACTCCATGATATTGTACTGTAAGCCTCCAGAACCAAGAAACAAATTCCTGTTGTTTTAAGCCATCTAGTTGAGGACACTTTGTAGAGTTGCCCTAGGAAATGAATATAGTAACTTAGTCAGTTACTGAGATGAGATATAGAATTTCTCTCTTACAGATCTGTTATAAGAGATTTTGTTATTATTAAATGGTTGTTATTCAATGGAATTGCCATTATTTCACTAGTCGTGTTAGGAAAAATTCCTGCTGTGGAGGTTACAAATGATATAATGAATATCACTTTAATGAGGCTCATGAAGAGACATCATTTAGTTAGTAAGAGCCATATTAAAAGATGACACTAATATTTCTTAAAATCAATAAATGAATTGGATTATATTAGAATAATTTGATCAATAACAATGTATGACTGGGTAAGTAGTTCCATATATAAAATTATGTTGCTAATTTATTAATTTCTGTTACTAAAACTATTTCAGTGTCATTTATTTATAAATATATTTACATTGTTTTTGTAGTCTTGAAATATTTTGCCTATCATTCTTATGTATTATGAAAGTATATATGCCACAACTTTTAAATTTAGAACAAATATTGCTTATGAAAATAACTATAAGAAATAGAAAACATGAATAATATAACTATTAAAGAAATTGAATAGTCAATAGTCAGTTGAAGGGTTTTTTTTTCTTTTTTTTGCTTCTGAATACTTTTACAGATTTTTCTTTGTATCTTATTTATTATTATTTGCAATTTCACTATATGCTTCTAAGAGGTAGAATTTTTCTCAGTCTTACCAAGATTCACCACGTTCCATGAATATGTGAGTAGGCCATCAACTGACGATTGGATTATAGTATATATTCAAGAAATTAAATAGTCAATTGAATAGTCATAAGCAGAACTAAAATAAGTTTAACAAAAATAAAATAAGAAATAATTCTAAACTTACAGAGACTTTTCAGATATAGAAAATGGGGGTGGAGATGCTCTCAGATAAATGTAAACCTGACACCAAAACTCAACAAGGTCAGCATGGGAACGGAAAATTACAGGCTGATCTCAATCTTAGAGAAGCACTGAGTATAGATGTAAAATCATAGACACATTATTATCAAGCCAAATTCAGCAATGTATAAAAATGATCATGTATCATGGCCAAGTTTGTTTTTCTTCCCCCAAAATTCAAGTTTGCTTTAACATTAAAAAGTTAATAAGTAATTTAACACAGGGGCACCTGGGTGTCTCAGTCGGTTAAACATCTCAGTCTTGATTTCTGCTCAGGTCATGAGCTCACCGTCATGAGATTGAGCCCTGTGTAGGGCTCCTCACTGAGCATGAAGCATGTTTCAGATTCTCTCTCTCACTCTCTCTCTGTCTTTCCCACTCTCCATCTGCCCTTCTCCCCCTCTCATTCTCTCTCTTTCCCAAAAAAAAAAATTTTTTTTTAAGTAATTCAACACATATGCACAATAAAGGAAGAAAATCACATCATTTCTTTAGATAGTAAAAAAGCATTTGATAAAATTTAGCATTTATTATAAAAACTCTTAGTGAGATAGTAATAGAAAGTGAGTTAACTTGATAAACTAAAACCCCAAAACTATGATACACATAATGATATGAAGAAATAATTCTCTCTCCATGCGGATAGAAGGTAGAGATGCACACCTGTTCATCTGCTTTTGGATGGTTGCCACTCTGTAAAATACATTTCTCGTTTAGTAGGTGAATCTCTATTAGATTTTATTCTACATTCTTATGGATGTCCCTTACTCGTATTTCTAGTAGTGGTTTTCTAAGTTTCATTAAGATTTTCTTTCCTTTTCTTTTCTTTCTTTCTTTCTTTCTTTCTTTCTTTCTTTCTTTCTTTTCTTTCTTTTCCTTCCTTCCTTCCTTCCTTCCTTCCTTCCTTCCTTCCTTCCTTCCTTCCTTCCTTCCTTCTTTTTTTGTGTCTTTAAGGTTTTCAATGCAAAAAACAATTTCTTCTGTGACAAACACAGCTTTAATTCTTCTATTGTAATTACTATGTTTCTATCCTCACCTTATAGCACTAGCTAATGCCTCTCAAAACAATACTTAATAGAAATGGCATTAGGCACCTCGCCTTCTTCTCAATCACAAAGGGGAAGTATTCAGTATTTCACCATTACATACAATGTTAGCTGTGTTATGTTTGTTTTTAAAGATGTTCTCTTTTAGATTGTGAAATTTTTTAAACTCCTACTTTGCTAAATATTTTTATTATAAAGTTTGAATTTTACCAGATGATTTTTGTCCAATCTTTGTGACGATCGTTTTTTCTCCTTTATTTTATTAATGTAGAAAATTACACTGATTGATTTTTTGATGTAAAAACCATCTTGATTTCTTGGATTAAATTACAATGATTATCATATATTTTTCATTCTATACGTTGCTAGATTCTACTTGCCAATATTTTGCAGGCATTTTTGAGACTATATTTCTGAGGAAGATTGGTGTATAAGTTTCTTGTCTTGTAATGTCTTAGTCAGGCTTTAACATCAAATATATTTGATTCATAAATATAATTGAGAAGCAACTCTTTCCCTGCAGAGCAGGCCTTATAGGCCACATGTTGCAGATTTCAACAACTGTATGGAAATGCTCAGCTTGATGCAAAAATGAGTGAGGCTTGAGGAAACCATAGGACATGGTAGAAAGGAACAAGCACAGTATTTATCATTAGATGATTCTAAAAATCATGGTTCTAGCACCCAGCAACTTGGTTGATGATCCTGAAACATTCTTCAGTAGATTTCCTGCATGCAAGCACCCTCCTCATTGTCTGCTTTCTGGAGAACATAATCTGTGACAGCAGTGAGCATTAGTTTCTTTATGTATCTTAGAGAATGTGGAAGAGAAAGGTAGGCTAGTGGTTTCCATTGTTTAGTGAAGGAACAACGGTTATTGAATCTCTTCTTCTAACAAAGAAGTTAGAGACACTTGTAGATCAGTGGGATAACCAATCCAGGAAAGAAATTGGGGCTACAGGCAGAGTCCCAACAGTTGTCAGTGATGGAGCTGAAACTGAACACCTCTCTGAGAAAGGCCCACCCACCATCTTTGTGGAAACAATTACTTCAGCAGAGGCTACCAGCCAAGCAGACAGAACTATGTGAGTCCTGGAATACTTTCCCACCACTGACTGACCAATCATTAAGTGCAACTTCTGCCTCTTGTATCCCCCTTCAGTGCCCCAAGAGGGGAGATCCCAGCTCTTAGTTGGGGGTGATGGGCATCTCTCTGCCAGTTCACACCACCTATTTACCAACTTACTACAAGCAGAGATAACCTGTGTGGCAGGAGAGAATAAGATATAATCTCTGAATAAAGCTCAAGATTGGGAATTTTTAATAGAAAAGACTGAGTTCTAAATACCAAAACTATACCACTGTTGTAACCAAGAGTAACAGAAAGCTTATGGAATCTGTCGAATATGGTGTGATGAAGGCTTCCAGCGTGTAGGGGTTCAACACAGACATTACTGAGGGACAGTTGTTACAAAACAATTTTCATACTAATTTTTAAAAAATCAGTGAGAAGAGGTTTGTCCTTCATTTTCTAAGAATGTTTACTGGAACTTGGCATCATGGGTTCCATAAACATTTCACAGTAAAGGCATCTGTATCTGGAAATCTGTTTAAGAATTTTTTAATTTACTAACTCAATCTTTTGTTAGATATGAAACTATTAGGGCTATTCAACTTTTCCATTTATTTTTGTGTTTTTGTTAATCTTTTTCTAAGAGATTTTTCTATTTCACTTAATTATTACTGTAAAGTACTTGGTATTTTCTTAATATCCTTTATATATATAGTAACATAGTAATATAGCCAATTTAATTCTTGATATTGTCATTTATTTTCTTTTTTTCTCCTTCACTTTTTTGTGGTGTTTCCCAATCCGATTATTTTTTCAAATAACTAACTTTCAACTTTGTTGGTTTTCTCTATGGCTGCTGTTATACAGCCAATTATTTTATATCTCCCTTGTGTCAAATAACACTTTCATAAAATTTTCCTATAACCGGTGACATTTTAATTAGATAATCACAACCCATGCAAAAATTAAAGATTTACTAAAGCAGATACTGCAAAATTTTAATTGAAATTCTGTCTTCTATAACAGGTGTCAGCAACTATAGCCTGAGGGACAAGTATGGCTTGCCCCCTATTTTTTAATAAACTTTCACTGAAACAGGGCTGTGTTCATTTTGCTTACATATTGCCATGGTTGCTTTTGCATTACAGCAGCAGGCAGAGTTGAGTAGTTGAGACAAAGACCTTGCAAACCCTAAAATATCTACTACTGACCTTTACAGAAAAAGTTTGCCAACCCTTGTTTTGCTCTATGTGATATATGCCATGATCATATTGACCAAATAAAACTAATAAAAGAGATGCGGGAAAGTTTCTTTGGGATTAATGTCCTTTTCCCTCTACACAATTTATCTTCTTCCATGACATTCATATTGAGTCCCTGAACAAACTTCAGTCTGACACCCTATTATTCTATGCCTAGCTCTGTGCTAGGACAGGAATAATTAATTCACCACATTTCTTCACATTTTACTCATATTTGAGTGATAGCATTAGGAGACTTTACTGGTGTACAAGGTTCCCCAAAGGCACAGAGACTGGAGGAACTGACATTTGCTGAGAAGGTAAGTTGAAGCTCTGGGGAGAAGTTGATATGCATTGGGTAGGGTTTTACCAGCTGGATAGGGAAGTTGAGGTAGTGAGGTCATGGCCCGAAGCATCGGCAACAGCATGTGTGAACATGCCAAAGCTTGGACTACTGTATGCTTCACTTCGCCTCCCACATTCCCACAGACTACTGTATGCATTATTCTGTACACCCCCACTTCATCCGGGTTCATTTATAGCTTTACTACTTTATTTTTGCCTCTTCCACCCTCTATTTAATAAGTATAGGGTCTTTCTTTTGAAAGAGAAAAATGCCATATTTTATTTTAATTGATTCTGTGATTTATTTCCACCCCCCCCCCCCATAAAGGAGAGGTAAAGCTGTCCTGTTATCAAAAAAAATTCAAGTTCCATTTCTTGGGTGGATTCCATCACTCTTCTATAGCATGTCTCCCATGTCCTGGGAACCACTTCCGGACCTTGAAGCCCTTCTTGGGTCAAAGGATTCCCTGCCTCCAGGAACTCCAAGTGCTTCTGCCTTCTTCAGAGGATTTCCGGAATAGATCATAGATCTTCCGCGGCTCTGAACCCCCGTAGAGGTAGTCAGTGGTTTCTGTCATTTCCAAGAAACTGGTCTCAGAAAGGCCAGATTCACCTAGAATTTTAATCTTTTGCATCAGGGGCCAGAGGCAGCATCAGCCCTGCCTCTCACCACAAGGTAGGGGATGCTCACAGAGCGCCACTCCACACTGTGGTGCAGCCACTCCTGAGCCTGGCTCAGCTCTCTTGGCTGCCAAAGTAGCTCAGTGAATCTCAGCAGGTCAGCCAGGGCCAAATGAGGCCCGTGTTGGTGGCAGTGGTGGACAGCATGACCACAGTGTGCCTTTCAGATAGCTGCAACTTCGGCACAGATCTGTCGGGTTTCCAGATGTTGTTTCGTTGGGATTATTTTTTTTCCCCCTGAGTTCAGTTTCAGAATCACATTTTAAACTAAGCGTTGCCCAAACACACTGAATATAATAAATGATAATTTAAACTATTTCTTTAAATAAGCATTGAGTCTTAAAAAAAGAATAGCTAAACATCACTTGAGACAAATCACAAGCTGGTTATGTTAAATAAAATTTATTGCTGTATTTGAGCTCTCGATTTTGTTCAAGAAAGAAATGGGCATCGCCCATGTCTACATGGTTTGATTGCAAAGATTAATTAATGTCTGTTACCTGTGGTAATCCTTACTTTTCACAGAAGCCCTTTACAAATTGTGATTCCAGTAAAAATTGTTAATAATAAAGATATTAATTGGCATTCTGTTTAATGAATGAATTAATGGGTAATATTATGTAGCTAAATAAGGATAAAGAATTCTCATGCTTTATCATCTATTTTTTATCATAAATACTGCTAATTTGTTTATTAAAGACTCTGAAAAGTCCTCAAGAAGATTAACTTTGTTCAACTCAACAGCTGCTAAGCTCATGTGATCATGGAAATCTTTTTGACTTTCCAAAGTCCTTTTTTTTTTTAAGTTTATTTCTTTATTTTGAGGAGGGGGAGGGGCAGAGAGAGAGAGAGAGAGAATCCCAAGCAGGTTTCACACCCAGTGCAGCCCCACACAGGGCTCGATCCCATGAACCATGAGATCATGACCTGAGCTGAAATCAAGAGCCAGACACTCAACAGACTGAGTTACCCAGGCATTCTCCAAAGTCCCTTTTGACTTCAAAAAACAAGATTACAAAACACAACTCTACTATTGTTTACTATCCATATTCCACAGAGTCTGTGGCTTTTAAGAAAAAATTATTTATTTGTATGTTTGGTTTTGAGGTTTTTTGCTGGTGTCTTTTTTTTTCAATTCCAGTGTAATTAACATGCAATTTTTTTTTCAAAATTTTATTTAAATTTTAGTTACTTGACATACGGTGAAGTATTAGTTTCAGGAATAGAATTCAGTGATTCATCACTTACATACAACACCCAGTGCTCATTTCAACAAGTGCGCTGCTTAATACCCATCATCCATCTAGCCCATCTCCCACCCACATCCCTCCATCAACCCTCAGTTTGCTCTCTGACTTTGAGTCTCTCATGGTTTGTTTCCCTCTCTCTTTTTTCCTCCTCCTATATGTTTATATGTTTTAAGAAAAGCTTCTATTTTCTTACTATTAAATTTATTTTTCTGTTTCTATAATTCTTAAGTTTTGATATTATTTCTTTTCATGCACTATTATTTTGTAAAACACATTTTCGTTACAAATTTATCAAAAGTACCTATAATTTAATTATATATAAGATTTTAATTATATATATAAGATATAGTTGTTTTCAATTTTTTTGCTTAAAAATTATTATTTACCTAATATATATATTCTATTGTACATATGTATATATGTATATGTATATGTATATATATGTATATGTATATATACATATATATGTATGTATACATATATATGTGTGTGTATATATATATACATATATATATATATATATATGTATATATATATATGAGAATGAGAGAGTGAAAGCAGGGGAGAAGGGCAAAGAGAGAGGGAAAGAATCTTAATTAAGCAGGCTCCACGCTTAGTGTGGAGCTGAATGTGGGACTTGATCCCAGGTCCCTGGGATCATGACCTGAGCCAAAATCAAGAGTCAGATGCTCAAAAACCTGAGCCATCCAGGTGCCCCTGTGTTTAACAATTTTTAATGTATTATTCCATTGTTCCCTAGTCAGTTGCAGATATAGTATATAAATAATTACATTTGGGTGAGGCACATAGGAGTATATTGGCTTAACTTAAATCTTATTTAGGTAATAAGATTTTTTACAAAAAATAAGTTGCAATATTATGTTAACTGTGAAATCTAGAAATATCTGAACACAGTATTTGACCAATAACAGTTAGGCAAATGAGAAACTAGTCTATATCTACAGATTTTTTTTCTCAATTTAAAAATAATGGGTTCTTTTCTGTTTAGCCTTGTGTGGCACTCTTAAAGCAAGTTAGACAGATTAAAATTATCAACTCTTTATATTTTTAACCTGGGACATGTTAATAGCAATCCATGAACTCAATGAAATGCCTCAGTGAGCTCCCTGCTTCTCTCTTTCTCATAATTCTCTAACAGACAATGGAGGCTGGAAGCTGATGAAAAGCAGCAAGTCTGGGACCAACTCCAAACTCCTGCCCGCTCCTTTAGTTGTGTCTTTTCTCAGAGCATGGCCTTCTCTCTGAAGAGCTGTTTTCCTTTCAGAGCCAGTTTTGTTTTCTCTTAATCCATTACTTCTATCCTCTCAGAGGCCTACCTATGCTATTTTCTCTGATGAATATCCAGTTCCAAAGACTATTTTTTTGGTGTACAAGTTTTTCATCTCCTTGGTGAAAATACTTGTACACCATATATATGATAAGGGGATATATCCAAAATATATAAGGAACTGCTATTACTCAATAGCAAAACAATAATTAATTAAATAACCCAATTTAAAAATGGATAAAGAAACTGAATAGACATTTCTCCAAAGAAGACATACAGATGACCAACAGGTATATGAAAAGATGCTCAATATCACTAATTATCAGGGAAATATGAATCAAAACCATAATAACATGTCATTCTATACCTGTTAGGATGACTATCAAAAAAAAAAAAGTTTTGGCAAGGATGTAGGGAATTGGAACTCCTTTATACTCTTGATATGAATGTAAAATGGTGCAGTAACTATGAAAAACAGTATGGAATACCCTCAAAAAATTAAACATATAACTACTCTATGATTCAGCAATCCCGCTTCAGGACACATATACAAAAGAACGGAAACCAAATATCAAAGAGATACCTGCATACCCATGTTCATTGCAGCATTATTCACAATGGTCGTGATGTGAAACAATGTATATTTCCATCAAAAGATGAATTGATAAAGAAAATGTGGTATATACCTATAATGGAATATTATTTGGGCTTTGAAAAGGAAGGAAATTCTGTCATTTGTGACAATAGGGATGAACTTGGAAGACATTTAGCTAAGGGAAATGAGCCAATCACAGAAGAACAAATACTTCATGACTCCATTTGTATGAAGTACAGAAAATAGTCAAACTCACAGAAGCAGAAAATACAGTAATGGTTGCCAGGGACTGGGGGGGTGGGTAAAGTAGAGAGATTTCATTCAATGGAGTAAAGTTTTGCATAATAAATAAGTTCTAGAGATCTTCTGTACAATAGAGTGCCTATAATTAATAATATGGCATTGTACACTTCGAAATTTGTTAAGAAGGTAAGTCTCACATTAACTATTTACCACAAAAAGGTGGTGGTGGGTGACACAGGAAAGTTTGGGAGGTATTGGACATGTCAGTTCTCTTGATTGTAGTGACAGTATCATAGGTGTTCACATATGTCCAAACCCATCACATTGTATATAGTAAATATGTGCAGTTCTATATATCTAAATTATACTTCAATAAGATGTTTAAAAAAATAAGAAAAAGCAAAGATACCCACACTCGCTTATCTCACTTATATTTGAGCTTACGGTAAGTCAGATAAAAGAAATAATAAGCATCAAGCTTGGTTTTTTGTTTGTTTGTTTTTTTTTTTTTTGCAACTGATAATGATTGTTTACATAGAAAATCCTAAGGAATCTATAAAACAACCATGTGTATGTATTAATATCATTTTTAAAGACTGATGGATGCAAAAATAAATTGTAATTTTACATACTAGCAATAAAAATTGGAAAATGAAAGTTAAAACAATTCTATTACATGGGGCATCTGGGTGACTCAGTGACTTCTGAGTCACTTCTCAGTGACTTCTGCTCGAGTCATGACCTCACAGTTCATGAGTTTGAGCCCCACATTGGGCTCTGTGCTGACAGCTCAGAGCCGGGAGCCTACTTCAGATTCTGTGTCTCCTTCTCTCTCTGCCCCTCTTCCTCTTGTGCTCTCTCTCTCTCTCTCTCTCAAAAATAAATAAACATTTAAAAAATTCAATTACCACAGTATTGAAATCCAAAACATTTAGAAAATGATTAAAAATTCTGTACACTAAAACAACAAAATATTACCGATAAAATTTAAAGACTCAAAGAAATTGTGAGATAGATAATTTTTATCAATCAGAAAATTCAATATTACTATTATTTCAATTCACCTTAAATGATCTCTGTATTCAGTGCAATTGTAATCCCAGTGCCAGCAGGCATATTTGAAGACATTGTCAAACCGAATCTAAAATTTATATGGAAATTCAAAGGACTTACAATACCCAGAATGATCCTGAAAAAGTAGCGGACTTCTCTTACCTAACTTCAAGACCTAATATAATCACACGGAGTATCCAGAACTTTTCAGAGATCGATGGTGGGGGGATAAAATGGTAAAACCACTGTGGAAAAATGTTTCATAATTTTATATACAACTATTCAGCTACTTTCAAGCACAGAAATTCTGCATCAGGATGTTTACTCAAAATAAATAAAAACTCATCTACTAAAAGACTTACATAAAAAATGTTTTTAGGAGCTAAATCATAATATTGAAAAACTGAAATTGCCCAAATGGACATAAATAGGTGAATGGATACACATATTATGATACATTCAAACAGTGGGATTTTATTCAGCAACAAAAAACGGGATATTATTGATTTATGCACTATGGAATACATTTCAAAAGTAGTATGCTGAGTGAAGAAAGCTGGACACAAAAGACCCCATACTGTATGATTCCAGAGCAGACAAAACTAATGTATGGTAGAAAAAATCAGAATGGCGATTGTTTCTTGGCATTGGAAATGGAGATTGAAAAGGAAGAGGCAAGAAAGAATTATCTTGGGTATTGTCAATACTGTATATCTTTAAAGTGTTTTTTATGGGGCGCCTGGGTGGCGCAGTCGGTTAAGCCTCCGACTTCAGCCAGGTCACGATCTCGCGGTCTGTGAGTTCGAGCCCCGCGTCGGGCTCTGGGCTGATGGCTCGGAGCCTGGAGCCTGTTTCCGATTCTGTGTCTCCCTCTCTCTCTGCCCCTCCCCCGTTCATGCTCTGTCTCTCTCTGTCCCAAAAATAAATAAACGTTGAAAAAAAAATTAAAAAAAAAATAAAGTGTTTTTTATTACATAGGTATATGTATTCGTCAAATGTCACCAAATTATTTAATATACTAATATACTTTTAACATAGTAAGTTCATTGGAAGTCAATTTTAACTCAAAGGAAAAAAAACTTGTAAATAAATATTAAATTCTGGATAATAGTAGAAGTTTCATGATGAAACTATTTGGAAAACTGTGTATGGATACCTGAAACATTTGAAATGTATTAAAAAACAAGGTGGTTTGATGAACAAACGAAGGAACAATTAACTCATAGATAAGTGATAAAGAAAAGATAAAACAATAATGATGATGGTGTTTAGGTGGTAAATATATGCTGTAAATGGATGTTAACTATAAGATTTTTTCAACTTTTCTTAATGTTATAAATTTTCATAATGAAATGTTGCAAAAAGTATAACCTGGTTTGAGCAATAAATCATATGCTTACCATGTTTATAATGAAATAAAACCTACAGTTAAGTTTAAAATTCTTAGGAAAAAAATACAAGATATATCATTTATAATAATGTGATTTTCTAAACAATCCATACAAGTGGAAATCATAGAAGAAATTATTAATACACTTAATTTAAAATTGCTTTGCTGAGAAACTATTGATAAAGAAAGTAAAGCCTCAAGCCACAAAGAAGAAAATAAGTAATATAAAAATATTCTGAATTTATAAGTAAATTAAATGTCAATATGAAGAAAATACCCCAAAAGACAAATAGACAAAATAGGATCAATTTTTTAACAGAAGAAGGAATAGAAATAGATATTTAATCTATGAAAATATTTTCAACCTCATTTATAATGCAGATTAAAATCAAAGAAAAACACTATATGAAATAAATTAGTAGGAGGAAGGAAGTCATCTGAAGAAACAAACTTTTGTAAGAAGAATGTACAAGTGGTATTTTTAGACACTGCTAGTTGGAATGTAAATTTATGCAACTACTATGGAAATCAATTTGGTAGCATCTTGTAAAACTGAATGTGCTCATTCCTTCAACCTATAGTTCACTTCTAGGAATTTCAAGACATTCTTCATTATGGGAACCAGAAAATATATTTCAAGCCATATTATATAATAGCAAAACCTGACAACATCTCAAATATCCAATGATGGGAAAATGGACACATCACCCATGGTTTATTCTAACAATAAAATAATTTTAAATGGTAAAAAATAATAGACAAAGCTATATGTAACAACTTTGATGAACTCTAAAATAGTTCAATTTAAAAAATTGAACTATTGAATTTAAAAAATTGAACTATTGAAGTTGCTGTAGGATCCATGCTTTTTTGTAACATTTAAAAATTTTTCCATCAAAGAACTAAGCAATGTATTTATATATAAGTGGTGACATTTTAAAAGTTATGAGAAAGATATAGAGGAGGAGGTGAGGGAGAAGCACATGGGTAGCTTCAGCTGCTATTACTTTTTTACTTCTTAATTAAGTTTATTTTGTCATTGGCTTTATTATGATGCTTCATAATATACCCAGATATCACATTTAATCTTTTGTATAAATCAGATATAACACAGATATGGTACAAACGCTCCAAGGCTTATCTATCTTAGGTTCTCTTTTTCTAAAATGGGGATGTTGGTTATTTTAGACCTTAACTAATTCAGAGGAATACTGATTTCAACCAGAAGTAGGTATGTCATTAAATCTGTTACCTAGAAATTCAGGTTTTATAGTTAAACATTAGGTTTGAATATTTAAATTTAGACTTCCTAACTGTGGGACCAGTGCAGATTACTTAGATATCTGATCCTCATCTTTCTGATTTCCTCATCTACCTCCCAGAGATGTGAGAGTTAAGTGAATAGCTTTACATAAAGCACTGAGCTTTATGATTGGCACATGGTAGATAGTAAGTAAATAAAATTCTATATGGTCAGAATTGCAAGCAGTGCAATTACTACCTTGAATGACCACTAGATTGGGACTTTATAGTACTAGCACAAACTAGAAGAGTGAGTTAAATTTAATGACTTTGAAAGACATATCACAGTTTGTGATATTTTGCAGCTGTGTAAAGTATAAAAACAAAGTACTTTAACAATTTAATTTATGAACACAGGTAGCAAACACATCCTCAACTGTTATTCAAGTCAATGTGTTACCATTATGAATTTGGAGTTTGGTGCTTCTTGACATTTCCTTTCTTGTGTAGTATTATTGACCTAACTTCTTCCAACTGAAGCATACATAAGAGCTAGGAGATAAACAACATTAAGTGGAATAAAAAAAAAAATCTGTGTTTGTCTACCAATTTTCAAGAAACAGTATTAAATCTTATAAATGAAATGCAATATACAGCATTTGATGTTCAGATAAATATTTAATCAATTATCATCAAATCCTGTGGCCATGAGAATTTTTCATTTGCTATTTGCATTATTATCTGTATCTTATACCAATGATATACTTCATTGTAATTGTTTTCTATGGGTCTTTATACCTGAAAATATTTAATACACTATACTAATTGCATTATGTAATTAAAAAGTAGGCTTTTTGTTCCTACTTCCCTTTTTAAACAGCTTTATTAAAGAATAAGGTGTAGCCTACATATTATACAATTCACCCATTTTAAGCATGAAAGTGAGTAACTTTTTAGTAAATTTAAAGACTTACGCTACCATTATTACAATACAGTTTTAAAATCTTTCTATCAATCCAAAATATCCCTCATGACCATTTGCAACGAATGCCCATTCACATCCTCAGGACTGACAACCACTAATCTACTTTTATTTATAGATTTTCTTATAGATTTACATCTTTTGGACATTTCCAATAAATGGAATCATATAATCTGAAGTCTTTTGTGCCTGGGTTCTTTCACTTAGCATAATGCCTTGAGGTTCATCCTTGTTATAGCAATTGTCAGTAGTTTCTTCCTTTCTGTTGTTGAATAGTATATCATTGTGTGGATATTTTATATTTTATTTTAATGCTCCAGGTGATGGGCATTTGGATTATTTCCAGTTTGGGAGTATTAAAAATAATACAGCTACAAACATTCACTACAATTTTCTGTTGGGATATAAGTTTCATTCTCTAGGTTAGATGCCCAGGAGTAGAATTGCCGGGTCATGTTAGATTGATAATCAATTATATAAGAAAGTGCCAAGTTGTTTTCTAACATAGCTGTGCCATTTTACTTTCCTACCATCAGAATAATAAACACTGAAAGAGGCAGATTGACTTTTTTTTTAATTCAGTTGTTTCTCCATCTCTTCATTCTTGTGTATAACAAAAAATGCTAACAATAACATTACTCCATTATTCCATTATCTTGTTTTACATTTGGAAACCACAAGGGTTTAATTTTTACTTCAAACACTAATTTTAGGGGCTATATTTTTGTTTGTTTATTTGTTCTTGTTTTTTTTTTTTTATGTAAGTGTTAACCCACTAGAACGTGCATTCCATGAAGACATGTCATGTGTCTGATCACTTTTGCACACTCAGGTCAAAGGCTGGCACATGAGGCATTCAAGAGATAGTTACTGAACATATTGGGCATACTCTTTACATACAGAGTACAACTCTTTTATTTAAGCATATTATTCCTCTCTTTATGTTACTTCAGCATGAGAGTTTACCTATAGTGTGTATTTCCCACACATTTTTCAGTTAAATGCACAGTTTTGTGCAGTGAGAGATGAATTTAATTATGGGCCATCAATGTTCACCGTTTACCATCATTAGGCAATAAATGTAAAATAGTACGGGTTGCCTCCTGCCAATCAGTGTTCATCCTGATTATCATCTTCCAGAAGAGTGTTGGTAAACTGTTTTATTCTTACCTATATAATATGCTTTTGAATGCATGCTTTTTTATATGATAGTACATTTTTCCCTATTTTACTGGGCCATTATATCATGCGTTACCTATTTACAGTCATTTCTAAATATACGCCTCCATGTTTGTGTATCTCTAGGTGTCTAAAAAGTTCCTTGGCTATAGCAGTCACTTTATTTTATAGGAGAAAATAAAAGGAAGCATTCATTCTAACTTTACCTTCAATAAAACGTTTTTATGTACTAAACATAGAAAAAACTAATTAAGGCATTAATAAATAGAAATTTCTATATGCACAGACTAACAATTTATTAAAAGCATATAAAGATTGCTAGGTTACAGAATTAGATTTCTGTTTCTTAGTGATTGTTTTTACTGTACCTACACTGCTCCTCAATATTATGGCAGCTGTACTATAGAAAATTTCAGAGACTTTTTCATGCCTCAGTGCTCAATAACTACTAGGATAGGTTATAAAATGGCCCTCTGAAACTTTGAAGCATTACATTTTAAAACTCACCATGTTGTATAATACATTCAAAGGAATAAAATCGTCCATGAAGGGGAAATGTTGAATTAGGGAGAAATATCACAAATTATTCATAATTTGGATATACTTTAGTCAGGGTAAAACATACCTCTTGATGTTTTTCACATTCTACAATATACAAGACACGATTAAGAGTGATAGATGTGTTCCCACCACATTCTGATTCTAGCTGAACTAATACATATTTTGATGTCTTTTGTTATATTACCACGGTTATAATTTAGGACTAAATAAATATATTTTAAACAACACCAAAATACTGATAAAGTTAAAGCAGAAACTTTTTTAATTAGCTAAATAAATTACAAGCAAATGGAAGTTTTATATGTATTTATGGCAAACATATAGCGTGCAATATATACTATGCACATAAACATAAGCAATAAGTCTAAATCAAACTGTGAAGTCATTTAATAAATCAATCACTGTGTTTTACTTATTAGAAACCAAGTATATTGTCAGGGACGGGGGCTAAAGTGTCTGTATTATACACTTGCTGCCTTCAAGGCGCAACCATTTTATTTGAGACAGTAAGGAAGCAACAGAGAAAAGAACCCAATTCAGCCTCCATATCTGCAAGCCTACCCCAGAGGATAATTATTCATCTCTACTGTGTTTAACTGACCTGTGAAAAAATAATGTGCTTTAATGAAATATGAGCAGAAGTGATGTTTGTCACTTCTTGTTAGAAATTTTAAAGAACCAAAATCTAATTTGCTACGTTTTTTCTCTGCTTAGAAAGCTGTATATTCTGCAGTCCCAAACTATTCGATCATTGTAGACTGTTGTACTAGACCCGTAGCATGGGAAAGGGACATATTTTAGTTTTGAAGACCACTGAGATTTTAGAATTCCTACTACAGAATAACCAACAAGATCGGGACAAATATGATTAATGTGAAATACATAAATAATCATTATGAGTTCTTTATAATATTTTATATCTTTTTTTTAATGTCAAAAGAAATATGTTTATGGCAATAGATTTAAGCAACAAGAGAGGCCTATGTTTTACCCTAAAATAAATGTGATTATTTCTTTTTTTTGTCCCAAGTTTACTCAAAAGCAAAAAAATAACGGGGCTCCTGGTTGGCTCAGGCGGTTAAGCGTCCAACTCGAGCTTAGGTCATATCTCACAGTTCATGACTTTGAGCCTCATGTTGGGCTCTGTGCTGACAGCAACTCAGAGCCTGGAGCCTGCTTTGAATTCTGTGTCTCCCTCTCTCTGCCCCTCCCCTGCTCACACTCATGCTCATGTTCTGTCTCTCTCTCAAATAAATAAACATTAAAAAAATTTTTAATAAATAAATAAAGCAAAAAATAATGACTCAGAATTCATCTTTCCAAATAGATACTATATACAACTATGTACATATACATAGGGTACTTATTTACCCAACATGATATCATATTCTTTATATTGACCTGCACCTTTTCTCTATTCCTGTGTTTTAAGGGATGTATATGAATCTCCACATGAGGTATTCATTGTTACAGATCTTAGCCTTGGGTCTTCCTATCAAGTACATAAACCACTTTCTATAAAATGTGGGTGTGAATTCGTATTTCTCTGTGCAATCATGTATACCTAGCTTCATATTTAAATATATAGCAATAGAGGCCGACTTTCCAATAAAATTGTACATATTTTACAATCTCCAAAGATCAGAACGCCATCATATATTTAATAAAATGAGAGAATAGTTTTCTTATAATCTTTGGGCAGCATTTTCTTCTTTAATTGTAATTTGATTCTTTGTATAAAATTCTGAGTGAGACCTAAAGAGAATATGAAGCGTGTACTCTTTACTACCATTGTTTAGCAATAGGTATTCAAAAGTATTGAAATTTGAAATAAGCTGCATTTTAAGAGAAGAATAAAGGGCGGAATGGAAAGCGAAAGGTAATTTTCATACTGACTATAAATTATACCCTTTTTTTTAAATTTTTTTTTTCAACGTTTATTTATTTTTGGGACAGAGAGAGACAGAGCATGAACGGGGGAGGGGCAGAGAGAGAGGGAGACACAGAATCGGAAACAGGCTCCAGGCTCTGAGCCATCAGCCCAGAGCCCGACGCGGGGCTCGAACTCCCGGACCGCGAGATCGTGACCTGGCTGAAGTCGGACGCTTAACCGACTGCGCCACGCAGGCGCCCCTAAATTATACCCTTTTATAGCAAATATTCGTTTGAAACTTTCATATAGAGAAAAATTCACCAGCAATGAAAAGTAGAAAGATCTGGTTTAAATATAACTTCTATTCACTTATCATAGAGTAAGAGTGTTGAAAGAATGGGCTGAGTTATTGATTGGACTGATTATGAAGATTGAGTCCAAGTCCAGAAACTGCATTACAGAGTGATTCAGCCTAGAAGACAGAGGAAGGCCTTTAAAAATGAACAAGAACCATGAAAATAAAGATGAAATCCTAAAATGACATGAATCAAACACTTTAAAAACATGATATATCAAGGAATGTTACAGATTGCTTACAATTGAAATGTCCAGATGCCCACAATTAATAAAACAATGAAACCTATTTATAAGTCATTCTTTAAGTCACTCCAGAAAAAAAAAAAACTCATAGCAAAAGAGGAAGCCTTATTAGAAGATGAATACTCATATATTATTTACTTAATTCCTATTAATTTTGTTTTGAAGCAAATCATTTATTCATTTTATCAGTAAAATGATTACTGCAGGGACAGAAACATATTTATTCTTATATCTGAGGGATACCATTATTCATATGTAAAAGTTCAAAAATAATGTCCATAGAGGAGATAACAAATGAACTACATGTTTATTCTCCTCTCAGCAAATACTGAGATTCATTTTGTGGAATCTTCTAGAATTACTCTGAATAATAACAATTCTGGTTTAGAAATTTCAAATCACAGCAGCAAACATATGTAAATTAGTTGATAAACTACTTACCACAGAAGTATCACATAGACACTAAATGAGTGGTAATTTTTTTTACAACTACCTAAATTACCAAATATTTTAGAGTCATGCACACGTATAGATAAAAAAGAACACCGAAAAAGAAAGAACAAGTAACTCTTCATGGGGTTTGCAGTTCAAAAGTTTGCTTTCACTACCTCTGTAATAATCTCACTAGTTCAAAACACTTCCCCATCAAGCATTCTAAGTGTCAGTCTTTGGCTGTGAACTAGTATGGTTTCAAGTACAATTGAGAAACAAACACTATAGATGCTGGCATCTTCCTAGGATGGCCAAGATACCACCACAGTATCATAAAAATTGGTGGCTCCTGAAAAATGAATATAGTGGCGTATGGCAGGAAGAAAATACTGAAGTTGAAGACAGTAATGATCAGGCAGGCTTCAACCATAGGGGGGGATCTCAAAGCCTCTACTGGATCCAAGAAATCAAGAAAGTATCTCAGATGCAGAAGCTTCTAGAATCTAATTAGTTCATTCTACAGCAATGGAAAAGGTATGTAATCTACTTTATATTTTCACTGTCAGGTCCTCAATTCTTTTCTATGTATGCTGCTTGATAGAGTTTACACAGAACACAGTCCTTTGGGTCTGCATTGAGGTGTTCCAGTTAACCCTTCTTGGCCAGTGGTGTGGCTTTCTTAGCACCAACAAGTTGTCATGAGAAATACTCCTCAGTCTAATACAAACTCTGAGATTGAATCTGAAGACAGATTGAATTCCAAATGAGCTATGTATAGAAATAAAACTTCTAAACAAATATACTGTCTCACATACTTAAAATCTGAGAAAAGTTTCTCAAATTTGCCAAATATGCCCTACGCTTTTTTCTCTGGTGTGCTTTTTCATTCCTTTCTTTGGATAGTCCTTTTCCAAAATAACCATTATTAGATGCCCATTTATCCTTCAAGGTTAGGTTTATCCTGATTTCACCAATTAATTGCTCTTTTTTTTACTTTTTTTAAACATTTATTTTTGAGAGGGAGAGAGAGACAGAGCGTAAGCATGGGAGGAGCAGAGAGAGGGAGACAGAATCTGAAGGAGGGACCAGGCTCCGAGCTGTCACCACAGAGCCCGACACGTGGCTCGAACTCACAAACTATGAGATCATGACCCAAGCCGAAGTCGGATGCTTAACTGACTGAGGCACCAAGGCGCCCAACAATTAATTGCTCTTTTAAAAAATGTTGCTTTGTTTCTAATTCTAATATTGCTTCATTCTATCAAGTTTCATTTTGATTATTTTGGATTCTGCATATATAAATTAACTGAAATTTTTAATCGAAAGGCTATTTCATAACATTTACATTTTTTCCATGTAATTCCTTCATGCTAGAAAATCACGTGGCAGCTGAGTAGCTATTCAGTAAATATCTTTCTGGGAGGTGGGAGAGTGGGTATGATGACCTTACTTGTCATAAAATAAATTTTCTGATTCATTTAGTGTACATTTTCTCCCAGGTAGTTAGCTCTATAATTCTGTGCCGGGCTTGTATACTGCTCTAGCTACCTTGAAATTTGAACTCTGGCCTTTGTGGCATAATAGGAGCCATCCTCTCAGACTCCAGCCTGACCTTGACTAACACCTCAACCAGCTGTCTACACGGCTTGTATCTGGCCTGCCTTCGATCGACTCCCAGCTACTTACATGCCACGCCTTACAACATCTCCTTCCTACACCTGTCATCCTCCCTGGCTGTGCCCAGAATTTGCAGCATGATTTTTCAACCAGTTTCCAAAATGTGCAGTAAGTTATGACCTGAGATATTAATCCACTTTTCTTTTGATTAAATTGCCTCAGCTCATTTAATGTTCTCCATAGTTCACAATTTCTAATTGTAAACAGAATTTCCAATCATTTCTCTTGGTCTGTTCATAAAAGATCTGGTATAGTGATGGCTTTGTATGATCCAACTTGTCAACTTAAATTAAGTGAGATCAGAGATCATATGGTGTTCAGCAACTAGAATGCTTCATTTAACATTCTTATATTTTATATTTTCCAAATCATTAATCTGGTCTAAAATTAGGTCTCTGATTCATCCCACCTGCCTCACACAGCTTTCAGTAACCAATCACACTCTGTCAAATATATATAGCAGTTGCTCCATTAGGGTTTATTGAGTTGACTGAATTGACATATTTATCTTTTTGTAGAACTATACACAGCAATGATAGCGTTCATGCTTTGCATGTAAAATATGTGGTTTGACTACTTACTAGCTACTGATTTTATTTAATTATTTTTTATTTGAGTATAGCTGACACACAGTGTAACATTAGTTTTGGGTATATAACATACAATATAGTGACTGAACGTCACTATACGTTATGCTGTGCTCACCACAAGTGTGGCTACCATCTGTCACCATACAACACGTTTACAGCGTTATTCACTATATTCCCTATGCTGTACCTTTTATCCCTGTGACTTGCTCATTCTGTAACTGGAAGCCTATGTCTCTCACTCCCCTTCACCTATTTTGCCCCTCCTCCCGACTTCCTCTTCCCTCTGGCAACCATCAGTTTGTTCTCTGTATTTGTAAGTCTAATTCTGCTTTTTGTTTGTTTGTTCACACATTGGCTTTGTTTTTTAAATTCCACGTATGGGTGAAATCCTATAGCATTTGTCTTTCTCAGTCTGACTTACTTAAACTCTGTATTTTAGTTTATCACCGGTAAACTGGGCATAACACTAGTAATAATAGCATCTGCCACAAGGGGTTGTTATACATGTCAGAATGAATTTTTATTCACATCCACTGGGGGTGGGGGGAGAAGGTCAAAGTTATATGTAGGGAGATTAGTTAGAGTAGATTACTATAATCTAAATAGGTGTTGATTATATGTGTGAAAATTAATGGTAGATGTGAGAAGCAGGTGAACAGAGGACGGACTTAGAAGGTAGAGCCAACAGGATTTTCTGAGGGGTCAGATGAGGGGATGTGAGAAAAGGATAAGGATGACACCAAGGTTTTGATCTGAGCATTTGGAGTATATAATTTTCAATTACCGAGGTAAAGAAGACTGTGACAGTTTAGGTAAAGGAGGGAATAGGGGTGTGCTGGTGAATAATAGGAGTTTAGTGTTAACATGTTAAGTTTGAGATATATTTTGGCCAATAATCTGGTTACCTAGCAGTATGGTAAACATCTCCAGGACCACAAAAATTTCAGAAAAACCTAAAGAATGGCATTGTTAAATTCATACTTTCTAGGGTTTATTGTTTACATATGAGCTTCAGAGAGATATTCTAAGAAGAATGATGTATAGGATCAAATCCAGAATTTCAATAAAGTCTGGAAACACTAACTTTTTGGCCTCTTCTCTGACTATAATCTTCATGTTTAATAATTGTGGGAAACATCACACGGTCCTACCCAATCTTCATGAAACGTTTTTTGTTAATTCCATGTATTTGCAATTCTTACCAAACTGATCCCATGCTTATTATATAGCAAATATATAATTTTCATCATTTCTTTTTTTTAAATTTTTTGTATGTTTACTTATTTTTGAGAGACAGAGGGAGAGACAGAGCATAAGCAGGGGAGGGGCAGAGAGAGAGGGAGACACAGAATACGAAGCAGGCTCCAGGCTCTGAGCTGTCAGCACAGAGCCCGATGCGGGCTCAAACTCACAAACCTCAAGATCATGACCTGAGCTGAAGTCGGAAGCTCAGCTGACTGAGCCACCCAGGCGCCCCTAATTTTCATCATTTCTATTTTCCATTTTTTAGACTCCAAGTGCTTAAAATATATTTTATAACTCCCCAGAGTTTTAAGTGATGACTTTGCATTAACATCAATTAATTTCTCAGGTACCCAAAGATTCATTTGCCAAGGTTTTGCTGATTTGAATACATTAAGCTTTACAAAGATCCTGAAATGAGTGGGGTAGGATAGAACTACACTTTTAATTTTCCATTCCAGGTAATGTACTTTGACTACACACACTTTTAACTCCAGAATATACACAGTGTGACATAAATAGGAGACTTGTTTCCTACATTTGTCTTTTTGAGTAATAACTCATTCTTACAGGGAAAAAATAGATAATAAGATCAAATTAATATACTACCTTTCAAGATGTTATATAATAACAAATTCAATGGTGAGCAACTACATTTAAAAGATAACATTTCTGGGGCGCCTGGGTGGCTCAGTTGGTTGGGCGTCCGACTTCGGCCCAGGTCGTGATCTCACGTCCGTGAGTTCGAGCCCCGCGTTGTGCTCTGTGTTGACAGCTCAGAGCCTGGAGCCTGTTTCAGATTCTGTGTCTCCCTCTCTCTCTGACCCTCCCGCATTCATGCTCTGTCTCTCTCTGTCTCAAAAATAAATAAACGTTAAGAAAAAAAAATTAAAAAAAAATAAATAAAAGATAACATTTCTTACTGGCATCTCTGAGTGAAAAATTTAGGAACCACCAAGATGGTGAATCTTGGGAGTTTGGATCAACCTCATATTGCCTTCTACACTTTCTGAAAAAGATTTGGACAAAGTCTACCTAAGGCAGAATTTCTTTAGAACCCTAGAAAGCCCTTTTCTTTCTACAGTATTTACAAAGTTCTACGAAATGTCTACTTTGTTTTAATGTCTAGTTTGTCTGATAAAACTATTGCTACTCCAACTTTTTTTGAAATCCATTTGCATGATCAATGTTTCTCTATCTCCTTACTTTTAATCTGTTTGGTATTTTTAGGTCTAAAATAGGCTCTTGTAGGCAGCATGTAAGATGGGTCTTGGTTTTTTTTATCCATTCTGACACCCTATGTCTTTTGACTGGAGCATTTAGTCCATTTACATTCAAAGTAATCACTGATAAGGGCGCCTGGGTGGCTCAGTCGGTTAAGCGGCCGACTTCGGCTCAGGTCATGATCTCGCGGCCCGTGAGTTCGAGCCCTGTGTCGGGCTCTGTGCTGACAGCTCAGAGCCTGGAGCCTGTTTCAGATTCTGTGTCTCCCTCTCTCTGACCCTCCCCCGTTCATGCTCTGTCTCTCTCTGTCTCAAAAATAAATAAACATTAAAAAAAAAAAAACCAAAGTAATCACTGATAGATATGTATTTAGTGCCATTTTAATACTCGTTTTGTCATTGTTTCTGGAGATTTCTTTGATTTCTCCTCGTCTTTGCCCCTTTTGGCTTGTTCTTTGCACTCAAAGGTCCCCTAAAATATTTCTTGCAGGGCTGGTTTAGTTATCATGAACTCCTTTAGTTTTTGTTTGTCTAGGAAACTCTTTATCGCTTCTATTTTGAATGACAGCCTTGCCAGATAAAGAATTCTTGGCTATAGATTTTTCCATTTAGCACTTTGAACATACCATGCCACTCCCTTCTGGCTTGCTTTAGGCCCTACTTTAAGATCTTATTGTGTTAATATCAATTTCCACTTTTCAATAGGTAGTTGAATTTTTTAAGTCGTCTTTATTTCTCTCATATATTTTGGTTTTAATTCTTTTTTTAAGTTTATATATTCATTTTTGAGAAAGAGCAAGAGAAGGTCAGGGACAGAGGGGGAGGGAGAGAATCCCAAGCAGTCTCCACACTGTCACACCGAGGCCAACACAGGACGCAGACTCACGAACTGAGACATCATGACCCCAGCCGAAACCAAGAGTCAGATGTTTAATAGACTGAACCACCCAGGCACCCCTATTTTGTGTTGAATCCTTAAAAAGAGAAAACAAAAACTTGAGATGTTTCCTGATGAAGTTAATTCTATATAGCCTATAAATTGCATGGTTAATTTTAAATTAATTTAAAGTAAGCAGAACATAATCCATTTCTATGGATTAAAAACCTAATTAGACCATGAGTAATAAAAATCATAAAAGGGAGAATTTCTTTGTACTGGAAGAAAATTTTGGGCAAAAGTTTTACTAATTGTGATGGATTTTTAAAATTGACTTATCTTGTGAGGAAGTAAAGTTCATGTTATATAGACAGAAGTGATAAGAAGATCTGATCGTTATTGAGGTTTCACAGACTCTGAATCTAAGAGGAAGAGAAATGCTAATGAAGTCACAATTTTAGTAATGAGAAAGCATCAGTATCAAGTTTATAGTGACAATTTCCATCAAAATATTTATTTTGTGTTGCCTCTGACTCGATTTAGGAGCTCACTCTCCCAGAAATAAACAAGCATATGTACAATTCTACAGCCAACCTCAGACACCTCAGGCAAAAAAATGCTGAGATATTGGAGCCCATCCAGTGAAGAGCAATTTGAATGATTAAAGAGTCAGATGTGTACTCATGTAGAAAGTTGGGTTTGTTTGTTTGTTTTGTTTTTTTAAGTGTATGGCCTGGCCAAAAGTGAGAAGAAAACAGAATCCCTGGATTCTAGTATTGGAAGAGCTTTTTATCCAGTTCCATTGTCAGACAAGGACATATTCTCACCAAACTTATACAATTTTCTTAAAGTCAATTATCCAGTGAAGGGTACAAGTGGATACTTAACTATTATGTTAAGATCTATAACTAGGACCTTGGGCTGAGATAAACTATGCTAAGATACAGAATGAAAACTAAGGAGGAAGAGGCAGGCTATTGTGGAAAATGTCCTCTAAAAATATATTAAAGCATTAAATTTCAGCAGAATAATAGGCCCAAATCTCTAAAAAAAAATAAGCATTTTTAGATTATAAAACTTAACCCCTAAAATTGAGACGCAGAGAAGAAGCCCACGGTAACAGCTCTAACAGTTCACACAGTACTTATATACCACTGCAAACCTCTAGCCAGAACTCAGGGTTTTTTTTAAAATCAAGGTGTATTTATTATTATATAGGGTGTCAAGAAATTTACCTTGATAACAGTATATTTAAGAAAATAAGAATGGCGATTAACTCCATTTTCTACCCATCCCAGTCTCTATTTTCCAGTAGGGATGGGTCCCCCACCTCCCGACCTGTGTTCCACTCCAGCAGGATTTAAGAATCTTGGCACTATTCACTTACCTCTATATTCACAATCGATTGTGTAGTATATATTATTGAGTACAGTTCAATAAATATTTTGTGATGGGAAAATATGAGTCTAATGTTCAGGTTAGACAGTTTTATTTTTATCCACACTTGCAGGAAACAAAGGACTATGTGCACAAAGACCTATAACTCCAGAGATGGGGGTGTACATCCTGGGCAGAGCTAGGCCATAGAGATGGGAAATAGACCCAGCATGTATCAATCTGCTGAAGAATGGTTGAAAATTTGCAGAAAGGAGTGGATCACTACTTCTGGAAGCTGCAGCTCAATCACTGGATACATTGTGTTACTTTATTAAAAGTAAATGATGAATAAAGGTCATAAAGGAATATATTAGTTATAACCACATGATCACTTTAAAATCTGAGAGTGGTGTTAATAATAGAAAAACAGGATTTTTACTTGCTCCCATTTTAAAAAAAAATATAGAGAGACTTTTAAGTGGATAGTATAATTTGGCTCTAACCATATATGAAAAGACGGTAGGCAGGGAGGTTTCTACACGAATACGTATATATGTCAAATGTGTGATCTACAACGCATTCTGTTTTTATTTTAAATAGTTTACATCCTTCTCTTGTTTTTCTCCTTCCAATTCCTATAGGAATGTAAGATTTCTATTCGAAATATTTCTATTCAAAATACACATATTAAGCAGTGTTTATGGAAGCAATTTCCAAAATTCCATAAGATCAATGAGGTGATGCCAGATTCTAAATTTGAAAATTAAATGCAGATACTTTTAGCATTTCTAATATCAATAAGGTTAATTTCAATCATTTTATATTTCATAATCATTTCGTTTTCAATACAAACTCCTTGCAAAGCTTTCGTTTGGTAAAAAAAAAAAAAAATGAAAGGTATGCTGCATCCTAATTTACCTAATTATATTTTAGTATGTTTCTTGGGGCTTTATTTGAAAACATGAAGTTTTGATGACTAGGTGTGATTCAAGATAGATTTAAAAATTGTAAGTTGTTCCTATGGTAGCTATTTTCTGCATTCTTATCTTTGATAAACTTAAAATATAAAATGCACCTATGTGGAGGCAACTTATTAATGTGGAATTTGATAGCTGAGGGTACTTACTAATTTAATATTTTTTCAATTACTTCTTTAGGAATTATTGTTGGTAAAATGAATTTATTTTTTCAAGAATCATTCTTGGCTAAAATATATCTCCTTTTAGGTCTTTCATCACACATAAGAATTGTAATTTAAATTTGCAAATCAGCTTTCCATCATTAGTTTTGTCTTATTGGGTGTTGACTATCACATGAAGTAGATGGAAAATTCCTTCTGTCTGTATACGTTTATATGTCTATGTATGCATGTATAAATATGTATACTCACATAAGTAGATGATAGATTAGATAGATGGATAGATAGATAGGCCTTGCTAATTATGTACACTTAAGTAAATGTATTTCTGTGATGGTTTATCTGTACAAATATTTGCATGTGTTCTAATGAATGAATCCTTTCTTTCCATATTGCATGCTGACTTTTGCTGTAAGATGCTATGCTATCCGTCTAAGCCATGAAGCTTACCTCTATATGCTGATGTATTTTTCAGAGTTACTTCAGGTGGATCTAATTTAGTTCTATCTGGGTAGCACGTGATCCTTTCTTGAGGTTTTCTGGGATATCCACTAAAATCTAGTATAGTTACCAAACTTGTAGTTGGGTCAGAACTCTACTGTTTCCCCAACACTGCAATGTCTGAAACCTCCATTTCATTCTTAGCGTTCCAGCAGCGTCCTTGCCCTGCACATGTACATCTTGGTAATTATTCAAGGATCTAAGGAATATTTTTTTTTCCCAACGTTTATTTATTATTGGGACAGAGAGAGACAGAGCATGAATGGGGGAGGGGCAGAGAGAGAGGGAGACACAGAATCAGAAACAGGCTCCAGGCTCTGAGCCATCAGCCCAGAACCTGACGCGGGGCTCGAACTCACAGACCACGAGATCGTGACCTGGCTGAAGTCGGACGCTTAACCGACTGCGCCACCCAGGCGCCCCATGGAATATTTAAATGAAATTTCTGCCCTCCTCTGCAATATTCTCTAATACCTGTTCCCCAAATTGCAGTTGTTTTAGTAGTCCTGAAATTCTTTTTTAAAAATGTTTTAAATGTTTATTTATTCTTGAGAGAGAGAGACAGACAGACAGAATCTGAACCAGGCTCCAGGCTCTAGGCTCTGAGTTGTCGTCACAGAACCCAGTGCAGGGCTTGAACACACAAACAGCGAGATCATGACCTGAGCTGAAGTCTAACACTTAACTGACTGAGTCACCCAGGCACCCCAGTAGTCTGAATTCTAATCTCTGTTTCCATTTCCCAGCAAAATTGTCATTCTCTCCCTGGGCTTTATTTTCCTGAACGGATATGTTTGAAAATTGTCCTAAGTGAGAAACCCAGGGTGAATCCAGTGTCCACCCTGGAAAAAAAAAAGAACAAAAATATCCAAGAACTCTTGGACAATTTCAAAGAGTGTACTATATACATAATTGGAATTCCAGAAGCAACAGAAAAAACAAATGTCTTGAAAAAAATATTTGAAGTAATAATAGTGAGAATATTCCAAAATTAGTTGCAAACACCAGACCCTAGTTCCAATAAGCTTAGAGAACACCAAGCATGATAAATACCCAGAAATCTACACCTAGACATATCACATTGAAATTGCACTAAGCAAAACACAAAAACAAAACCTTGAGTTGTCATAAAACAAAACAAAAAACAGAAACATCTTACCCATAGAAGAAAAAGGATAACAATTACAGTGAACTTGTCAGAACTACAAAAGCAACAAGAGAGCAGTGAAATATTTAGTGCTGAAAAACAAAATAAATTCCTGCCAAACTAGAATTCTATATGTATTGAAATTATTGTTAAAAATAGAAAGATAAATAAAAACTTTCTCAACCAAAAACTGAGAGAATTTGTTGCCAGCAAATATGCTATGAAAAAAAATTAAAAACTTACTTAGGACAAAATAAAATAATATGGTTCATAAACTTGAATCTACCAAAAGAAAGGAAGATCATCAGAGAAGGAATAAATAAAATTAAAGTAAAATACTTTATTTTTCTTCTTCTTATTTGATCTAACTGACAAACTTTCAAAGCAATCCTAACAATGTATTGGGTACTTGTAGGATGCAGATATGTTAATGAATGACATCAGTGTCATAAGGGACAAAAAGGAGAATTAATTTTCTGTTAAAAGGTATCAAAATCACACTTAGAGTGGTATAGTGTTAACTGAAAATGCATTTAGATTAATTATATATATTACACACATACAAAATCTAAATTGAACTATATATCAAAAGGCATAGATACATTATAAATATGTCAAAATCCATGGCAGTTACTAAAAACATTTTAAAAAGTATAATTGACATGCTGAGACGAGAGAAAATTTAACTATATAAAATATTCAATTAAAACCAAAGATTGTAAAAAAGAGAGAGAGAGAGAGGAAACAGTAATTGCAAAGACTAGAAAAGCTTTATGAACATAGGAGATATTTATCCAACTATATCAAAAATTATCTTAAGTGTTTGTGATCTATGTATACCAATTAAAAGATATATATTGTTAGAAAAGATAAAACACAATTGTATTTTATCAACAAGAAGCACTCTTTAAGTATAAAGACACAAATAAGTTAAAAGTAAGGGATGGAGGGGCATCTGGGTGGCTCAGGTGGCTGAGCGTCCAAGTTTTGATTTTAGCTCAGGTCATGATCTTGCAGTTCTTAAGTTCAAGCCCCACATCAGGCTCCATGCTGACAGTGTGGAGCCTGGTTGAGATTCTCTTTCCCTCTCTCTCTGCCCCTTTCCCCACTTGTGTGCACTTCCCCCCTAAAAATAATAATAATAATAATAATAATAATAATAATAATAATAATAAATTTTAAAAAGGTAAAGAGAAGGAATAAATACAGAGCACAAACTGATGGTTGCCAGAGGGAAGGGTGAGAGGATAGGCAAAATAGGTGAAGGGGAGTGGGACATATAGGCTTCCAGTTATGGAATAAATAAGTCATGGGGTTAAAAGCTACAGCATGGGGAATATATTTAATGGTATTGCAATAGTATTGTTTGGTGATGGATGGTAGCTATACTTGTGGTGATCACAGCATAATATATAGGCTTGTTGAATCACTATGTTGTACACCTGAAACTAATATAACATTGTGTGTCAACTATAATTTAAAAAATGAAAACTAAACAAGCAAAGTAAAAGCATAGAGAATGTTGTACCAGTAAAACACAACTCTAACACTACAAAAGAGAATGGTAGTAATTATATTAATCTCAGACTATACAGATTTCAGAACAAGGCGAGATATCAATAATAAAGAGGAGCAT
The DNA here is from genome assembly GCF_014898765.1 of Herpailurus yagouaroundi. Lineage (NCBI taxonomy): Eukaryota > Metazoa > Chordata > Mammalia > Carnivora > Felidae > Herpailurus > Herpailurus yagouaroundi. Next base: position 25,266,731 of record NW_024412396.1, on the reverse strand, counting down.
TGCATTATGATAAAGGGGTCAGTTCTCCAAGGATACATAACAATCCTTAAGTTGTATGCACTTGAAACAGTGTGTCAAAATATGCAAGGATAAAACTAATAGAATTAAGCCAGAAATAGCCAAATTTATAATTATAGTTGGAAACTTGAATACCCAACTTTAAGTAACTGATACAGGTCAAGCAGACAGAAAATTAATAAGATATCATTGACATAAGCAGTACCATAACTCAATCTAATTCACACATACAGAATATTTCATCAAATGACAGCAGAATGCACTTTTTTCTCACTCATTTGGAACATTCACCATTTTGAATAAAATGTATAGCTTGTTTTTTCTTTTGTTTTTGGCTTGCTTACATAATGTGAATTGGGACTGAAAATCCACTTGGGGCCAATTTTCCTATGGTTCATATTGGTTATTTTTTAATTTTTTAATGTTTATTTATATTTGAAAGAGAGAGAGTACGAATGGGAGAGGGGCAGAGAGAGAGAGAGAAAGAGAGGATCCGAAGCAGGCTCCAGGCTTAGAGCTGTCAGCACAGAGCCTGATGCAGGGCTTGAACCCATGAACCATGAGATCATGACCTGAGCTGAAACCAGGAATCAACCACTCAACCGAGTGAGCCACCCAAGAGACCTAGCGAAACTTTTTTTTTTTCAACGTTTTTTATTTATTTTTGGGACAGAGAGAGACAGAGCATGAACGGGGGAGGGGCAGAGAGAGAGGGAGACACAGAATCGGAAACAGGCTCCAGGCTCCGAGCCATCAGCCCAGAGCCCGACGCGGGGCTCGAACTAACGGACCGCGAGATCGTGACCTGGCTGAAGTCGGACGCTTAACCGACTGCGCCACCCAGGCGCCCCCCTAGCGAAACTTTTAATAACACTCATAACTCTCGATACCCATTTGTCATTTATACAGTCAACATTTTTTCCCTTAATATCCATCAAAAATTATTGCTGGTATCCCTGAGAGATTCCATTTCTATCAAGAGGCATCTGTGTATTGCTTTCATTGCTTTGCTAATTCTACCTGCAAGTGAGAATATACTACAAACCTTTGTTGTGCTGTATATCTTAGACTATTATAAGTACACTGATCTCTCATGTTTTTTACTGATCTGTAAATAAGTAGCATATTGAAAATTATTTATCTCATCTATATCATGGCTTATTTTTCTACAAGCAAAAATTAAGAGAAGCTGGTCAATAGTCTTACAATTAATTCTAGTAAGTTTTATCTCCAGTTAATAAAAATAGGGGATAAAAATGAAGGCTTTCTTCCATAAAATTATTTTCAACTCAAAACCAGGTATTAGCATTTTTTAAAAGATGCATTTAAATTAAAAATACTTAATTCAATACTAATTTCAAGTTGATATTGAAATCCTTTAGAGGTAATTAATTTCACAAAGGAAAGTTTTAAGTAGGAAATACAATTATACTGTCATTTATAAAATATGAGTTGAAAAAAAACTGAGATGAAGTGGCCTACTAAATTTTAATTTAGTACTAATTATTCTACTTGTACTGATACTTTCCTTACACATTCCATCCCACTCCCTCCTCAACATAAAAAGGATTAGAATATAAATGTTTTTCTATATGATATCTTTTTAGATTATGATCTCTGGGTAAATGGAAAATTATTATAAAATTGATGAGAGCAGATAAAAGGAATTTAAGAAAGATATTGAACAATTGGTCTGCTCTTCATGAATATTTTGAGGACTCTTAAAAAAATAAATTCTTACTTTTATACTAAGAGTATTTCTGAGGATTCCCTCCAGCTGATAATGCACAAATAAAAGTATTCAAAAGATTTTTCCCACTGTCCCAATTTTATGCTAATGGGAAAAATACAATTTAATATAATGGCAAATGCTATAAATGGCAAATAGACCTTCTATTCTTTTAAAGTGACATGCTTCATCATTGTTTTATAAAATAAAAATCTGTTTTTGTCATAAAACATGGCTGGATTTGGGGACATACACATTTATTCACCTAATAATATTTTAATATTAATATTTTGGCAGAGAAAGTAATCTAGTTATCTTGTTTTTATGTGTATACTTTCGTACTAAACATTTAGGGAAAATTCTGTTAGGGTTTTCATAGTTCTAGATTAATGGATTTTTAACCACTTATATCAAGAATAGATTTGTTGAGGTCTAATTCAAAATATTTTTTTGGCTATGTGTTTATCATATTCCATTTCAAGCAGCTTTACATATAAATTTGTGCACCTAGTGATGCTTTCATCCACGACAGTAATCCTTTGGCAATTCAAGATTTAATGTGTATAATCTGATTCATTCTGAAGAAGTATAACTTGCTCCTTCATAGCAGCCTTGCACTTTACAATTCAACAACATTCTAATATTCTAGTGTTGGTTAATATCATCAAATAGATGATATTTGTGTCACCATGGTATTCACAAATGTGGGGATTATCATTTTGTGGTATATTGCTCTCAAATGTCAAAATGCACTATTTATCCAAATGCCTGCTGGGTGGTTTGCTGTCACCTTAAAATGAAAAAATGCCTACATCTCATTCCAAATCTGTTATCTTTTATGATCTTGTTTATTGTTAATGGCAACATAAATTTCCTAAATTGCAGTTTTATTCATTCTTCTCCTTCACACTATATTAAATCAGTCACCAAGTCCTATAGAATCCTGCTCCAAAGTATCATAACAATTGTCTCTTCCTGGGATTTTCTGTGACTCGATTTTCTTATCCCAAGTCTTGTATGTATTGTTAACTAAAAATCTCTTTCTGGATGTACTATCGCTCCAACCACAGTGGAATTTACTATATCCTGAATTACATATCCTGAAAAAAAAGGGGGGCCATGTGCCAAGGGAAATGGTGAATTCTAGAAGATGAAAAGGACAAGGACACCGATTTCCCCTTAGAACCTCCAGAAAGAGAAAACAGAACCTCGAATCTTGCTCCATGAGACTCTGTCAGATTCCTAACCTACAGATTGCAAGATAACAAATTTGTATCATTAAAGTATCCAATCTCATAAAATGTTCTTTGAATATGTTAAGGGTATGACACACAGCTCTCCTCAATAAAAACAGAAACTTAAAATCTTTGTCCTTTAGTTATCTCAGCAAAAGGCAAACATATTAATGAACTTATCTAGGAAAGTTTTGTCAAGGAGCTTCTTGTCTAATTAGCGAACACTATGACATATACAGGAGATGCAGAAGACTTGAGAATTTATACCAGCAGAGACATTGCCCAGCTTGGATCAAAAGGGAAGAATAAATTTCAAAATAAATTTGAGAGACTGTGAAAATTTTACAGGCAGCAGACAGGCTAATAAAATTACTCAGAGACAAACATGTGCTACCTTTCAGGAAAGAGAAAAGATAACTCTTAGGACAAAGTCCAGAAAATAGAGCAGAGCTGTTAGCTGAAACGGTGGAATGAGGAACCAAACAGTATGATTCTCACGCCTCGAAAACTAATGGTGCTTGCCTGTCAGGATCCCAAAATTGCTTAGGACTAATGACTAATGACTTTTTCCTTCTAATGTTCTCCCTTTTTGAAGCATACTATCTGCACCTGTTATATTATGCCTGTCCCATCATTGTATATTTGGAACACAGAACTTGTTTTTTAGTTTCATGTGCCCACAAATGGAAAGGATTGTGTACCAATGTAGACTATACCCGGGGTCTCACCAATATGTAATCCAAACGATTTAGATAATAAGAACTGGTACTTTTGTAATAGAAATATTTAGATGTAATTTTGGACTTTGAGTTGATCTTCTTCTAATGGATTGAGATTTTTAGAGACTTAGCAATAGGGTGGATATATTTTGCATTTGGGTTGAACTCTCATCTTTGGGGACCAATGGGAGAGCTATGTAGGAAGGATAATGCTCCCCAAAGATGTCTACACACTAATCTGTGGAACCTATAAACATGTTACCTTACATGGAAAAAATGAACATTGAAAATGTGATTAAGGAACCTTGAGATGTGGAGATGATCCTAGATTATTCAAATGGGCCTAATCTAATAACACAAGTCTTTAAAAATAGAGACATTTTCCTGAGTGAAAGAGATAAGATGAAAGAAGAAGGAGATAATCTAAGGGTGAAAGGAACTCAACATGCTATGGTTGGCTTTGAAGTTGAAGTTAAGAGGCCATAATTAAGGAATGCAGGTGGCATCTGGAAGCTTAATTGGACCCCAAATGATAGGCAGTAAGGAAATGGGGTTTTAGTTCTACAATTGTAAAAACTGAATTCTGCCAGCAACCTGGATGAGCAAAGAAATGGGACTCCCTTAGAGCCTCTCGGAAAAAAAACTGCAGCCTTGTCAGTACCTTGGTTTTAACCTGGTAAAACCCATACCAAACTTCTGATCTACAGAAGTGTGAGCTAATATATTTTTGTTGTTGCTTTAAGGCACAAAATTGGTGGTAAAATGTTACAGTAGCAATAGAAAAACTATTACATTGACAATATCAGATAATTCCAATACAAGCTGGTACAAATTTTTTATGACTATTTCAGTAGCACATCATGAAGATCCTTCATAATTTTCAAGGATGATAGATATTATTATATATTGAATTTTTATTGATGCCTAACAAGTTACTACACATTTAGTGGTTTAAAGCAACATCCATTTATTAGGTCACATTCTGTAGGTCAGAAGTTTGAGACAGATGTGGTTGGGTTCCCTGCTCAGGATTTTTAGGACTGAAGTCAAGATGTTGGCTAGGCAGTGTTAACAATTGGAGGCTTGATTAAAGAAGAATCTTCTTCCAAGCCTGTTCAGATTGTTAGCAGAGTCCAGTTCCTTGCAGCTGTAGGGCTGAGGTCCTTCTCTTTTTGCACGGACCCAGTCAGGTGTTGCTCTCAGCTCCCAGAGTTCAGCCATCCTTCCCTGCCATATGGCCCCGTCCATCTTCAAACCCAGAAATGGAGTTCTTTTTCACTGAGTCTCTCTCTCTCTCAATCTCTTCCACTAGAAAGAGCTCTCGCTCCTCTTAAGGTCTCAGCTAGTTAGTTTAGACCCACTGAGGAAATCTCCCTAAAGTCACCTAAATTGGAACTTATTTTTATCTCAAATTCCTTCATAGAAACACCTCAATTAGTGTTTCATTGAATAGTTGAGAGGAGGTAGATGTACAGGTGACAAGAATCTTGGGATCATTTTAGAATTCTGTGTATACTCTGAAAAGTCTAGAAAGGTAAACTTTTCTAAATGTCTCAGTTCTTGTCATGGCAATTACTCTTCTATTTGTGTTTCAGATTTCAGAGATAAGCCTATAGCAAGGATTCTTTATATTTGGGGCAAGGGTCCCAAGTATCATCCATCTAAAATTATGTAAAAATTTGATATTTATGATAAAAGTGAATATGCATTCACTATACTGCATGGAAAATTATGAGTATATGCTGACAAGTTATAAGTTCTAAATGTCATTTGCACTCAACAAATAAGAAACACTTAGGTTGTGCTGATTTAAATGGCAGAAGAATCAGGTAAAAATAGCTCTGTGATGGATACAAATGATAGACACAGATGCACAATTATTGGTCTCTCACACCTCATTTCTCCTGAAGACAAGTGACTCTGAACAATTTAATAAAAATTTAGGCTGAGAACATTTTTGTTCTTTGTGTGCCCTCCATGCAGATAAAGGTATGTAACCACGAAAATAAACAACCAGAGAGTCAGCACGTTTATCAGAGCCTCTTTGGTTCTCTAACAGATAATGCAGTCAGCAATAATGATGTCAGCATTTTGACCTGGCACAGGAGACAATTTCATGCACATGCGTTAGCTTGACACAACCTGGTTATCTGGAAGAATATTTTCCTCATGAAAGCCGTCTTAAAATGGCTCCACATAATATGCAGCCCCTGAAAAAAAAAATTCCTCTGGGCTAAATAGTGTTTTAATCTGTTGACAGCATTTTAATTTTCTCTTTCTGAAGAACCTCTGAAGGAGGCCCTGTGGAGAGAGAAAGCGGGTCAAGAGGAAATTAAAAGTGAAGATCTTGCTTTCTCACAACTAGGATAAATCTGTTAATTAAGCCAACCCAGTAAAATGTAGGCAATTTTTAATTTACAAACTGCTGAAAGCCTGCTATCAAATAAATTGATTAGCAGTACTCATAATCAAAAGCTCTGGATTAGTAGTTAATTTGTGGAATCAATTAATAGAAGCATTTATCAAATAATATTGCCTCCAGAGAATAACAAATTCATTGCCCTGTGTTTCTGGAGATAAGAAACCCTGGACTCTGGGATGTGCAATGATTCCAGAAGATATGATTCTTCTGTGAATTTGGTTTTCTCCTGATTTCTTTTTTCAAGAAATGTATTCTTCAATATTCAGATTTAATTTTTCCTTTTTATCAGTGTAATACTAATAGATGATGTGCAAAATTATTTATAGCTAGAATATTTTTAATATTAATTTATGAGTGTTCTGTTGGACTGTTTGTACTAGATATTTATAACTAATTCGCTGAAGGTTGAATAAATATTTTTCCAAAATAATAACATTTCAAGTGGCCCAAGGCTCAATTATCTGTGGTTAACCCTCAAACGAAATGGATTCTTCTATTTTAGAATTTGGCCCTTCCTGAGGTTTATTTTTTTTTCTGAATATAAAAGTTTTATCCAAATGGTTAAACTATGTAATATACTACCCTAATTCATAGGACGTTAAAAATAAATATTGGGTATGTTAATGAAGGACTGCTTTTTTATATATTTATTAAAGGAAGTGCCTTAAGGCAAACTATTTTGTATCAGATTCCATTTAGGACATAAACTTAAAAAGTATTTTATGAACATATATTGTTAATCAATCATTTCCTTAAATCCATATTGTCAGGCAAACTAATCTCACATTGTGGCATTTGATTACACATTAAAAGAGAAGACAGCGCCCTATTATTAGATCTATGAGGAAAATAAAATTCAATAATTATTTAACCCTTATTTTAAAAACTTCAGAATGAATTTATTTAATTTATATTCTTTTCTAAAATGAAAATCTATCACCTCAGTATATTTTTTTTATTATTCAGTTCTTTTCTGCAAGGATAATTTCAAGCAGTGCCTAGTAGAAGCATCAGTTATACTTCATTATTATTCTTGGGCTAACATTAAAAAAAAAACATTTTAATGCATTATGAAGCAACTTAAGCAATATGATATTTCTGTTTAAAGCCAACCTTTCCTTTCATTAGGAATATGATTTTAGGTATCATATCAGAAAATTCTCATCACGGTTTTAGTTTACTTTATTGTATAAATAAGTATCTCACCGTATTGCAAAATTGCGTTTGATAAGCCAGAAGAGAAGCATTTTCCACAAAATTGACTGTTTAGTCATGTTAGAAGTTGGAGGAGGGACAGTAAAGTATCTTCCCAACTGAGAAGCCACCCTGAGACCAAAAAATGAGGCGAGCACCGTATACCATCTATGCAGACTTTTACTCAGAGTAATTTACTGATGGGGGAACTGAGCAGACAGCAATCCAAGTGCTACACAGCTATTTTCCACCTACTCCTGACTTTAGACCTTAATCCACAGCTTTATAGAGTGAGCGGCAGTGTGGTGAAGCAAAGGGTGGTTATCCAAGATGGCACCATCTGTGCACCAGTGGACCTCTACTCGTTATCTAAAGTGCTGTCTTCTGTGTGCCACTGTAGGGAAGATCAGAATAAGCTTTTCTGCATTTTGGTCAGAGTGTATATTAACCTCTGTGAGGCTTGGAACATGTAGCCCCAAGGGAGTTCATTGCAAGGGCATGAACAAGATGGAGGGCCAAAGATGGAGTCAGTGTTGTCAGTAGTCCTACAAGTCATCAAGTCATCAATTCATTCTGCCTATACAGTCTTTGGTCTCCTATTCAAACATCATGATGGTTCAAAATAGCCAATAAGAAAGTTACAACAGTAAGGGAACAGAGAGACTTGATTATTTAAAGTCAGGTTCTGCTAATTTTTAGGGAAATCTATACTAACAGAGACCTCTTTATTGTATTTCCACATGTTTTATACATCATACTAACTTCCTCAATTTAAATGAACATGTTTATTAAAAATTGAGCATTGATTTTTACTCCTAGCCAATCTACAGTAACAGGGACTGACTTCTACCCATCTATCTGAAACAACTAACACACGCGAGCGTGCACGCGCACACACAAACACAATGTATATATAAAAGAAGAGTATAGTTTTGAAGCCTATGTACATTGCAGAATTAAAAACAGTGAGCCTTATACAGTTGCGTACTACCTAAAGAAAATTTCCTCCTGGGGCAAAGATAGGAGAACCTCAGAAGATATATGAGTTGAGGAGCTAAAGTTGAGGGTTCCAAGAAGCCAAAAAGGCTGGAGTTCATAGGGCAGAGTATAAAGAGTGAGCTACAGGGATTGAAGACTCTGGGAATCTTCAGAGCAGCCCCCTGGAGTCTTTGGCTAGGACTAATACATCTATGGAGTTGAGGAAAGAACCAAGGAAAGAACCACTGACAATCATTAAAGGGAAAAATCTGATGAACTTACACAGAGCCACCAACAATACCACCTCCCACAAGTCAAAGTGTAAAGACTTACAGAGACTTACTAGAGTACTAGTACCTCAGTAATAAGAAAAATTAGTACTCAACCACATGCTTGCTCCTATTTCACATCACAAGGCTTCAAAAGAAGGCCTGAAAGAATCAAACTGTTTCCATGTAACTTCACTGCACGCTAGAATAAAGTTACGGAGTATTTATTAGAGTAAAACTAAACCAGCATCAACAAGTTTCCTTTTGCCCAGAATTCAGTCAAAAATTATCCAGTGAAACCAGTATTGCACTGAATTGTTAACTAACTAGAATGTAAATAAAGATTTCAAGAAAAGCAAAACAAAGGAAAAAGAAAAAAAAAATTATCCAGAATGCAAATAAGCAAGAAAATGCACACCATAGTTAGGCGAAGAATCAGTCAATTGGAACAGACTCAGATATGACACAAATGATAGGATTATACAAAGACATGTAAAGAGTTATTTTAAATGCATACTATATGTTTAAGAAACTAGAGGAAAAATTGATAAACTGTAGAGAGAAAAAGAAGATATTTTAAAAAGGACCCAAATCCAATTTCCAGTGATGAAAACTACAACATCTGAGAGAGAAAACAAATTTGTTAGATATACTGATAGCAGATAAGCTGTTGCAGAAAAAAACAAAAAAAGTTTGGTGAACTTGAATGCATATGAATAGACACTCTCCAAAACAAAACATGGAGGAAAAACAGGAAAAAAAAGTGAATAGGACATCAGTGAGTTCTATGGCAGTATCAAGCAGTCTAATGTATATATAATAGGACTCCCTTAAAAGGGGGGATGAGAAACAAACAAACAAACAAAAAAGTGGGATGATAACAAAATACATGAAAAATTTATGGCAGGTGTTTTTCCCTAAATTTGACAAAATTGTAAAGCCAAGATAGAGAGGCTCAACAAAACCCAAGTACAAGAAACATGAAGGAAACTACATACGGTGTATCAGAAGTGAAATGCTTAAAATCAGAGAAAAGATGTTATCATAATAGAAATTGAAGAGAAAGTATATATTACATTTAGAGAACACAGATAAGGGTGACAGCAGTGTTTTGTCCGGAAAACAAAATGGTAGATAGAAGATATTAGAGCAATATCTTTAAAGAACTGAAAGAAATCTGTCAATTCATAATTTTGTAACATGAAATACTTTTCAAAAATGAAAAAATAAACACTTGTCAAATATAAAAATGCTAAATAAATTTAACACTAGCAAAACGGCATCATTAGAAAAAAGTGTAATTTTTTAAATGTTTATCTATATTTGAGAGAGAGAGAGAGAGAGAGAGACAGAGGGAGATGGAGTTAGAATCCAAAGCAGGCTCCAGGCTCCGATCTGTCAGCACAGAGACTGACTCCCTCAAACTCATGAACCACGAGATCATGCCCTGAGCTGAAGCTGGAGGCTTAACTGACTGAGCCACCCAGGTGCCCCAAAGAAAAGTTTAAAGTTTATCAAAGAGCTTCAGGCTGCAAAAAAAAAAAAAAAAAGGTATCATGTTGGTGGTGTAAACAGTATCAGATTAGATGAAAAAGCAAGACCCAACTATATGCTGCATGTAAGAATGCCACATTAAAAAGAGAGAAACAGGGGCGCCTGGGTGGCACAGTCGGTTAAGTGTCCGACTTCAGCCAGGTCACGATCTCGCGGTCCGTGAGTTCGAGCCCCGCATCAGGCTCAGAGCCTGGAGCCTGTTTCCGATTCTGTGTCTCCCTCTCTGCCCCTCCCCCGTTCATGCTCTGTCTCTCTCTGTCCCAAAAATAAATAAACGTTGGAAAAAAAAAAAAAAAACAGAGAAACAAATAGGTTAATGTTAAATCAGAAGCTGTGAAAGGACTGAGATGTTACTATACTTGCAGGATTATGTGCCAGGTAGAGGAAAGATTAGATAGGTAGATAGATAGATAGATAGATAGATAGATCGATCGATCGATCCATCAATAGACAGACAGACAGACAGTAGATGATAGACACTAGATAGATAGATACAGACAGATAGATAGTGGCAGAAACTGTAAGTATCTGAGAGAACAGAGCTTTATCAGACTCATCCCCCATGCCTAGTACAATGAAGGTGACATTATGAGGGCCGGAGAGGAATAATCCTACCTGTACAGTGGAATCCAACTACAGGAAGCAGATAACGCAAATATGAATCTGGGATAGAAGGGCAGCTGTTCACACACACACACACCCATAAAACAAAAGAAGGTTTTGCTCCCCTAATATACACAAATTCTCTTTTGAAAGAGAAAGGAGAGGATACTGGGTTCTTACCCTTTGTAATTTAAATGAATATCTCCCAGGGGAAAATAAGACAATCATCTTCTAAATTTACAACACAGAGTTTTATCCCTCTTTGAAATATAAACACATAGTGATATTCGTCCCTACATCCCTATGGAAGTTATTTTCAAAGTTTGCCCCTTAAGGGCCCAGTAACCTAGAATGCAAACATTTGAAGAGATAAGAGAGTGTGTGTGTGTGTGTGTGTGTGTGTGTGTGTGTGTGTGTGTGTGTGTTTTAGGGTGGGTGGGGTTCTTAATTTTTTAACTCTCTGAATGGGAGCAAATGTCTCCATCACGAAGAAAGCAAATGGCTACATGTTTCATACAAATTCTCTACAAAGAGCAAATATTTCTGAGGAAATGAAAGAAAACATGCTCTATTATACCATATGAATTCCCATGGCTCAGGAAGCCAGAATTTTCTAGGAACACCGAAAAATGCAAGGAAAATTTGAATTCTCAGAACTGAAAGTAAAATAACGGATAAAATATATATATTATGTTAACAGTAATCAGGGATCAAAGGATAGCTAGAGTGACTATTTTAGTATTATGCAAAATCATTTCAGAGCAAAAATTATTATTAAGAATATAGTCATTTCATAATGATAGAGGGATAATTTCATCTAGAGGACATCACAATGCTAAATACTTAAACATATAACAGAGTATCTTCAGAATGCACAAAGCAAAAACTGATAGAACTGCAGGGAGAAGAGATGAAACTATAATTATAGTCAGAGATTTCAATACCATCTCAATAACTGATAGAAAAAAAACCCAGAAAATTAAGAATATAGAAGATTTGAACCACATTTTCAATAAACCTAATCTAATTGGTCTTTATATATACTTCTCCCTACAACTGAATATGCATTCTTTTTAAGTGCACACAGGACATTTATCAAGACAGACAAGGGGCACCTGGGTGGCTCAGTCAGTTAAGTGTCCAACTTCATTCAGCTCAGGTCATGATCTCACAGCTTGTGAGTTTGAGCCCCATGTCAGGCTCTGTGCTGATGGCTCAGAGCTTGGAGCTGCTTTGGATTCTGTCTCTCTCTCTCTCTCTCTCTCTCTCTCTCTCTCTCTGCCCCTCCCTCACTCACACTCTGTCTCTTTCAAAAATAAATAATAAAACATTACAAAAAAAATTAAAAAAAGAATACAGGCCATATGTTAGGCCACTATACAAAATAATTCTCTAAGCATAACTAGAACTAACAATAAAATTGATAATGGGAAGATCTCTGAAACTAATCAAATGTTTGGAAACAGCATATTTCTAAACAGACATGGGTCAAAAAGAAGTTAAAATTAAAAGTGTTTTCTACTGAATGAAAATGAAAACAACATAACAAAATCTGCAAGATTCAGCTGCAGCTGAATAGCACTACATGTCCATATTGGTGGGAAATTCCTTGAAGGAAGACAAACCAGCAAAGCTCACTCAAGAAGAGATAGGTAGCTTGAGTAGCCTTAAATTTATTAAAATTGATTTTGTAGTTAAAAATCTTCCCCAAATGAAAAGTCAAGGCCCAGATAACTTGACTGGAGAATTGCCTCCTGTTGTTAAGGGTGAATTGTCTGTGCACCCAGCTAAGACAAAATCTCTGCTCATGCACCAGATACCCGCTTTTTAATTCATTAAGGGAATCTTTTCACTAAGACTTCTCCATTTTTTGCATCATAAGCGCTCCTATTTTGCTAGGTCATTCTTCAAAGCACACAGACATACTCTTGTTTATCTTTGCTTTAAATAAAAAATCTTCACATCCTTTCTCCTCACTGCCCACTGCTTTCTTTCGCTTCACAGAAAACCTCCTTGAAAATGTCTGTACCAGTGCTGCCCAACAGAACTTTGTGTGATGATGGAAATCAAGGAATTAGATTTCATCTCATTTCTACAGATGGAACACAGAAAAAAGTCTGGTAATATAAAATGTTGGTGACCATAGGGCATGACTGGAATATTTTTAACATGTTGGTAGCTATGTAAATCCATACAGTGTCTTAGAGAAAGTAAAAATTAACATTTAACTTCCTTGTGCTAGCTTCCTTGTCTTCACCATTATGGTACAGGTAAGCCAGGCTCTCAGCTGCCAGCATCTCCAAGTTTTTATTTGAGAGTCTTTTCTCTGCTCACACCTACCCCAGGCAAGCACAGTGTGTATGTGGGGAAGGCTGGAAGTGCTAGAGAATTAATGGCTGTAGAAGCAGCCCTTGGCCAATGACAGAGGAGTTAATTATAAGTACTCCAGCTCCCTCACACTTAAGGCTGGTTATCTCTGAGGTCCAACCACATGCTACACAAGTTGTCATAGTTTCTCCTCAGAATGAAGCACCAGTTGCTCACAATGCTAACTTGCTTAAAAATTCATCCTTTTCTGGCTGCCTTCTTTTTCTTATCTCAGTTCTTTCTAGATCACTTCCTTGATTCCTTGCCTCAGGGTGGACTCCTCAAGGTCACAAATTCTGATAGGCTTTTTCAAGTTAATATGAAGATGTGCATATCTATGAATCAGCAACTCCACCCCTAGGAATTTACCTTAGCACGTGTATATATACGACAGGAGACATCTACCAAAATGTTCCTAGTACCCCTCTTTGTCTTAGCACATGACTGAAAACAGAATAAAGGATAATAAATTAGTACCTTCATACAACGGAATACTACCTAGCAGTAAAAGATTATAGATGTAACTACCACCAAGTAAAAATCTCAAAATGTTCAGAAAATAATAGTATTTTAAAGAATAAATGCATTATGACTCCCTTTTTATGAGGTTAAAATATGCAAATAAAAGTATAGGAATACTAACACATGTGATAATACCATAAGGAAAAACAAAAGAAGAAAAAGATACAAAATTTAGGATAATGGCTACTTCTGAGGAAGAAGTCAAGTGAATTGGAATATGGTGATAATAGCCTTTTCAATTGAACAGGGTGGTAAGTGTAATGCTGTTTTCTATTCTTGCCAAATAATTAATACAAATTTTATAAATAATATTTTGCATCTAAATACTGAGATTAGAAAACTTCTAAAAATAAAACTTTATAATCAGAAAGTTAAAAGTTATGTATGTAGTCAGAATCAACGAATAATGAGTTTTCTATGAACATTGGCCAATGTTTTGATACTAGTCCTACATTACAGGAAGAGAATTTTCTTGTTTACTAATTAGTGAAAGGTAAATAATTCCCTCTGAGTTTGAGCTTGACATCCAGGTCTACAGCTGACTCTTGAACATGAGTTTGAACTGCACGTGTCCACTTATATGCAGATTTTTTCATAAATATAGTACAGTGCTTTAAATGTATTTTCTTTTCCTTATGATCTTAATAACTTTTCTTTTTGCTAGCTTATTTTATTATAAAAACAGCAAATGATACAGATACTATACAAAATATATTAATTGACTATGTTATCAAGTAAGACCTCCAGTCAACAGTAGGCTATTAGTAGCTAAGTTTTAGGGGGTCAAATGTTATATGCGAATTTTCAACTGTGCAGGGATTAAAACCCCTAACGTCCAAATTGTTCAAGGGTCAACTGGATTTACATTTTCATGACAGCATGATGAGTATTGACTCGTGTGTTTACAACATGGAAAATATTTTCCAGGAACATACTTTGACTGAATAATACACAAAATATAAGGGTGCTGAAGGACTACAGAATCTATCAAGCTCACAAGAAGTTAATTAAATGAACCCTGGCCTAGAACTTGATGAATAAAAGGATCGCAGTGCCATGTATGTAGGTGATTTCATGGGTAAATATATAGCATTTTCTTTATTTAAAGTCCTGACTTTGGGGAGCACGTGGGTAGCTCAGTCAGTTAAGTGTCCGACTCTTGGTTTTGGCTCAGGTCATGATCTCATGGTTCGTGGGATTGAGCCCCACCTGGGGCTCTTCATTGACAGCTGTAGAGCCTGCTTGGGATTCTCTCTCTAACCTCTCTCTCTGCCCCTCCCCTGCTTGCTCTCTCTTTCTCTCTCTCTCAAAATAAATAAATAAACATTTAAAAATATATAAATAAATAAAGTCCTGATGTTTTGCTAAACCACCCTAAAAGTGTCTATTCAGCTGTGATTTGTCTTTGCGTCAACAGTTCAGTACATGCAAACACACAGTATGTCAGCTGCTCATAGAGTGCCCAGTGATGCAGCACCTGTTGCTATGCTACTTTTTCCCTAGTGCTATGCAAAGGATTTGGTTTTTTTTTCTACCTATTAGTTTGCCCTTTCTACACCTAATGTGTTTTGCTGATTTCCAAGTCATTTTCATCTATAAAATGAGAAAACCAATGCCTTTACTCTTAAGTTTATGGTTGCATTGATGTTTAAATAAAATGATAGATGTTAAATGTTTTGTAAATCGTAAAACACTCTACATACAACCAAAGCATTCTGGAGAGTATTTTGCTGATTCTTGTTGAGGGTAATGTGAAAGAGTGTCTTCTCTATGCTTAATTCTCTACCAATGGAGAAATGAACATAAAAAGATTTCTCACCCTTACAAACAAAAGGGTTGTTGTTGTTTTTTTTTTTAAGTATATTAATCTGACATTTGTAAACTCAACACCTCAAAACAGAATATTTGTTGGGAATATTTGTTGATGGATGCTGCTTTAATAATTTGGTCATAGAGCATTCACTCCAGATTCCTTACTTTACACTTTGTTTCTAATTTCATTTTGTAGAGCTATTGTAACTCCATATTTTAGATGCCTTTCCATACAAGCCTGGGATTAGGCATATGACATAAACTAGTGAAACAGACCATTTTCCCTAGTATTCCTTTTATTTATACAAAAATTCAAGAATTGGAAAAAACAGTTGGAAAGTTAACAACTGTCTAAATTCCTCAAGATACTTGTGTTCTTAAGTGTCAAATCTTCCCAGTTGGTCCCACAGCCTTTTTATCCATCCTCTGACATTTCACCCTGATAAGTTTAAAAAGAATAGTTTTTTTTAATTGTTTAATGTTTGTTTGTTTTTGAGAGACAGACAGACAGAGCGTGAGTGGGGGAGGGGTAGAGACAGAGGGAGACACAGAATCTGAAGTAGCTCCAGGCTCTGAGCTATCAGTACAGTGCCCGACACAGGGCTCAAACTCATGAACCGTGAGATCATGACCTGAGCCAAAGTTGGACACTTAACTGACTGAGCCACCTAGGTGCCCCAGTTTGTTGTTTTTTTTTTTTTTTTTTAAGTGAAAATATCAAAGATTGCTTTAGCTGGTTATTTTATTTTTTATTTAATTTTTTTTTCTTTTAGCTATATTGAGATAAAATTGACATATGTGTAAAGGTCTGCAACTTGACAATTTGATATATGTATCTACTGTGAAATTATTCCAGAATAGGATTAGTCAAAAACTCCATCACATCACATAATTGCAATTGTGTGTGTGTATATATATATTTAAAATCTACTCTTTTAGCAACTTTCAAGCATTTAATATAGTATTGCTAACTACAGTCATCAGGCTGTACATTACATCCCCAGAATTTATTCATCTCTATAAGTGGAAATGTGTACATTTTGACCAACATCACCCTACCTACCATCCCCTCTCCCCTAGCCTCTGGCAATCACTATTCTCCTCTGTTTCTTTGAGTTTGGCTTTTTTTTTCTTTCTTTTTCTTTTTTTTTTAAATCCACATATAAGTGAGATGATACAGTATTTCTCTTTTTTCTGTCTGACTTAATTCACTTAGCAAAATGACTTTAATTTCCATTCATAGTTTTGCAAATGGCAGTATTCCCTTTTTATGGCTGAATAATATTCCTTTGTGTATGTATGTATGTATGTATGTATGTATGTATGTATGTATACCACATCTTCTTTATCCATCCATTCATAGAAGACATGTAGGTTGTTTCCATGCCTTGACTATTGTGAATTATGCTGCAATCAACATGGGGGAGCAAACATCTCTTCAAGATTCTGATGTTATTTCCTTTGTATATACACCCAGAAGTGGGATTGGTGGATCAGGTAATAGTTCTATTTTTATTTTTTTGTGGAACCTCTATATTGTTTCCCATAGTTGCTGAACAATTTACATTCCAACCAACAGTGCACAAGGGTTCCCTTTTCCTCACATCCTCATCAAACTTATCTCTTGTCTTTTTGAAAACAGCCATTCTAACAGGTGTGAGGTGATAGCTCATTATGGCTTTGATTTGCATTTCCCTGATGATTAGTAATATTGAGTATCTTTTCATGAACCTGTTGACCATTTGTAGGTCTTCTCTGAAAAAAGTCTATTCATCTCCCCATTTTTTAATTGTATTGCTTGGTTTTCTGCTATTGAGTTCTATGAGTTTCTTATATATTTTGAATTTTACCCCCTACCAGATACATGGTTTGAGAACATTTTCTGCCTTTACTTAAGTTGTCATTTCATTTTGTTGATGGTTTCTTTTGCTGCGTAGATTTTTATTAGATGTATTTCTTTAATTTTGTCTTTGTGACTTGTGCATTTGGTGCCACATCTAAAAAGTCATTGCCAAGACCAATGTCAAAAAGCTTTTTCTCTATAATTCTTCTAAGAGTTTTAAAATATCAAGTCTTATATTTAAACCTTTAATCCATTTCAAGTTAAATTTTGTGAGTATAATGAGATAGAAGTCTAATTTCATTCTTTTGTATGTGAATATCCAGTCTTTCCAGAAAAATTTATTGAAGAGACTATCCTTTCCCCATTGTGTGTTCTTGGTTCCCTTGTCAAATATTAATTGAACATGTATGGAGGGTTTATTTATGGGCTCTTGATTCTGTTCTATCGGTCTATGTGTTTGTTTCTATGCCAGTGCCATACTGTTGTGATTACTATAGCTTTGTAGTACATTTTGAAATTAAGAAGTTTTATACATCCAGCTTAGTTCTTTCTCAGAATTGTTTGGTTGTCCAAGGTCTTTTGTTTGATACAAACTTTAGGATTGTTTTTCCTATTTCTGTGAAAAATGCCATTGGAATTTTGATAAGGATTACATTGAATCTGTATATGGCTTTGGGTAGTAAATGCATTTTAACAATATTAATTCTTCCAATCCGTTAACATGGGCTACCTTTTCCATTTGTATCTTCTTCAATTTCTTTCAGCAAAACCTTGTAGTTTTCATTGTGTACATCTTTCACGTCTTTGATTAAGTTTATTCTGAAGTATTTTGTTGTTTTGATGCTATTGTGATGCAAAAGTTTTCTTTATTTCTTTTCAAGATGTTTCATTGTTAATGTATAGTAACACTATGTTTGTTGATTTTATATCTTGCAACTTCATGGAATTTTAATTAGTTCCAACAGTTTTTGGTTGAGCCTTCAGGATTTTTCATATATAATATCATATCAGCTGCAAATAATGACAGTTTTACTTCTTCCTTTCTGATTTGGGTGGTTTTTATTTCTTTCTCACCTGATTGCTTTAGCTAATACCTCAGTACTATGTTGAATAAGAGTGGTGAGAGTGGGCACCCTTTTCTTGTTCCTGATTCAAAGGAAAAGATTTTTACTTTTCACTGTTGAGTATGTTAGCTGTGGGTTTGTTGTGTATGTCCTTCACTGTGTTGACGTACGTTCCTTTCTATATCCAATTTGCTGGGTTTTTTTTTTTTTTGGCATGAAAAGATGTTGTGTTTTGTCAAATGCTTTTCCTGAATCTTTTGAGATAACTATATGATTCTTATCTTCCATTCTATTAATGTGATATATCATATTTGTATATGTTGAACCATCTTGGTTTTCAGTTTGCTAATATTTTACTGAGAATATTTGCACCTATATTCATTAAGACTATTGTTCTGCACTTTACTTTTCTTGTAGTGTCCTTATTTGACTTTAGTAGTACAATAATGCTGGCTTCATAAAATGAGTTTCGAAGTGTTTTTTCATCTTCAACTTTTGAGAAGAGTTTATAAAAAACTGTGTTAATTCTTCTTTACATTTTTGGTAGAATTCACCAGTAAAAAATTATCTGGTCCTAGGCTTTACTTTGTTTGAAAGTTTTTTTTTTTTATTCTAATTTAATCTCCTTATTAATTTTTTGGTCTGTTCACATTTCCTATTTCTTCATAAGTCAGTCTTGGTATGTTATATGTTTCTAGAAATTTGTCTATTTCTTGTCGGTTATCCAACTTATTGGCATATATTTATTCAGAGTAGTCTCATGATCCTTGTAAGTTTTGCTAGTTGTAATATCTCTTCTTTTTTTTTCTTTCTGATTTTTGTTCTGAGTCTTCCTTCTCTTTTTCTTTGTTAGCTTGGCTAATAAAGATTGGTTAGTTTTGTTCATATTTTCAAAGAACCAGCTCTAAGTTTTATTGATCTTTTATGTTGCTTTTTTCTGGTTTCTATTTTAATTATTTCTCTTCTGAACTTTGTTATTCCCTTCCATCTGCTAAATTTCAGATTAGTTTGTCTTTTCTTCTAGTTCCTCCAGGAATTAATTCTTAACTTTTCTAGTTCCTTGAGTTTTTTTTTCCTTAATGTAGACATTTATTGCTATAAATTTCCCTATTAGAGGGGTGCCTAGGTGGCGCAGTCGGTTAAGCGTCCGACTTCAGCCAGGTCACGATCTCGCGGTCCGTGAGTTCGAGCCCCGCGTCGGCTCTGGGCTGATGGCTCAGAGCCTGGAGCCTGTTTCCGATTCTGTGTCTCCCTCTCTCTCTGCCCCTCCCCCGTTCATGCTCTGTCTCTCTCTGTCCCAAAAATAAATAAATGTTGAAAAAAAAATTTTTTTTTAAATAAATAAATAAAAATAAATTTCCCTATTAGAATGCTTTTGTGCATTCTGTAAGTTTTGGTATGTTGTGTTTCCACTCACATTCATTTCAAGATATGTTCTGATTTCCCTTTTGATTTCTTCCTTGACTCTTTGGTTGTTTAGGAGTGTATTTAATTTCCACATATTTATGAATTTTTTATGTTTATTCCTCTTATCTGATTTCTAGTTTTATATCATTTGTGGTCAGAAAAGATACTTGGCATGATTTCAATCTTCTTAAATTTGCTAAGACAGGTTTTGTGATCTAACATATGATATATCCTGGAGAAGTTCCATGTGTGCTTGAGAAAACTATGTAGTTTGTTGCTTTGGGATGTAATATTTTATATGCATCTGTTAGGTCCAGTTGGCCTAAAGTATAGTTCATAAGGGTGCCTGGCTGGCTCAGTCAGTAGAGCATGCGACTCTTGATCTCGGGTCTGTGAGTTCAAGCCTCACGTTGGACATAGTGCTTGCTAAAATAATAATAATAATAATAATAATAATAATAATAATAAAGTATAGTTCAAGTCCTATATTTCCTTACTGGTTTTCTGCCTGGATGATTTATCCACTGTTGAAAGCGAAGTACTGAAACCCCCTACTATTATTATATTGTCTATTTTTCCCTTCAGATCTCTGAGTATTTGCTTAACATATTTAGCTGCTCCAATGTTGGGTGCAAATATATGTTTATGATTGTATCTCCTCTTCATGAATTAACCTCTTTATTATTATATAATTGTCTTCTTTATCTCTTATTACATTTTTTCAGTTAAAGGCCATTTTGTCTGATATAAGTATAGCTATCCCTGCTCTCTTTTGGTTTTCACTTGAATGGAATGTCTTTTTCCATCCCTTCACATTGAGCCTACATGTGTCCTTGAAATTGAAATGAGTATTCTGTAGGCACTATATAGTTGGATGTTGTTTTTGTTTTGCTTTTTTAAATCAATGCAGCCATACTATGTCTTCTGATTGGATAATTTAACCATTCACATTTGAAGCAATTATTGATAGGTAAGAACTTACTAGGGGCGTCTGGGTGGCTCAGTTGGTTATGCCTCCAGCTTTAGCTCAGATCATGATCTCAAGGTTCGCAAGTTCAGGCTCTGAGCTGACAGCTGGGAGCCTGGAGCTTGCTTGGATTCTGTCTCCCTCGCTGTCTGCCCCTTCCCCACTGTCTGTCTGTCTGTCTCTCTCTCTCTCTTTCTCTCTCTCTCAAAAATAAATAAACATTAAAAAAAAAAAAAACTTACCAATGCCATCTGATTGTTTTCTGGCTGTTTTGTAGTTCCCTTATTCCTTCCTTCCTCTCTTGCTGCCTTCCTTTGTCAACTGATGATTTTTCAGAGCAGTATTTTTTTTTATCCCCTTCCCTTTCTCTTCTATGTATCTACAGTAGTTTTTTGCTTTGTGGTTACCATGAGGTGAAAGTCTAGTGTTAAGTGATTGATAACATACTAATGATCATAAATTGGAGTAATGAAAGAAAATATTGTCTAAAAGTGATGAAAAAAATGGAAACATATTTGAAAATATGTAAAAACAAGTAAACCATTTGGACTGATTATGGTTTTGAATGCTGCGGTGTCCTTACTTCTGGTGTTTTGTTCAAAAGGTCATAGAGAGCAATGTAAGATGCTCAAGTTTGGATTTTAAATGGATGCTGTATACACACAATTTTTGAGTTTTCTACATATTTTTTCCCCTCTGGAGAAATTTATCTAAAAACTTTCTTTTCATCTGGAATACTTAAGAAACATTAACGTGCATAGTGACATAACTAATAAGCCACTCACTACTCATACAAATCTATTACTTGGACACTCAGGATATCAGATAGTATAAAATTGTTTTATGGAGGATTTATCTTACTAAAGATGAAAGTTTATTCAGCATTTCTAAAATTATTTATGGAAAATGAATTTATGTGTCACTTTGTGTCTGCCAGCATTTCTTTCCAGCTCATACAACCGAAGTGCAGTCAAAATGACCCAGAAATGCCCAGAAAATGTTCATTAAAATTGATTTTTCTGTCCAGTTACATTGCTAGTGAAAATGTATGAAATACATATATTTTATTTATAGGGCGAATTTTCTTTTCCTATAATGGAATGTCTTTAATAATATGGTTTTTCATAAGATGATGTCTCTAAAATGGGACAAGGCAAAGAATGTCTGATTTTTCACAGAAATTGATCAAAATTTTTTCGCACAGATAAAGAGAAATGCATGGAGTTTCTGCTTGCAAGTTCTAATCTTTCAAGAGATGTGGAGTGTCTTTCTATATCCAATAATTGCCTGTTTGCCCTTATTTTAAAGATGGTCAAAAGTAAAGGAAGTCAGAAATTAACAAAGAGCTGGATGGAAAACAATGATGGAAGGAGAGAGGGAGACTGAATGATTCTCTACTTGTCATCACATAGAAGCTTAAGTACCACAGAAAAGGAAGGACAAAAGGGAAAATGGCAATGGAGATGAACTCAACCTTTGTAAATTAATAGGAATAATAAATCCATAATCTTCAAACTGTGAATTCAGAAAGAGGTAGATTTTATACTTCGCATTTTATTTGTGAAGACTTCATTCAAAAACATGGGCATATTATAAAATCACGAATTGCAAACTCAACTCAGCAAGTTATTGTGTGAATTCTTACAAGTTTTCCTACTTGGAGAGATTTATGTTCTTTCTGATTTCCACCACTGGTTACGCACCCAAACCAAACACAAACATTTCATAGTAACTGTGGTGCATAGTGATTTGCTATGTGTTAAGAAATAGGCACATAAAATTGGTCCTATTACTAGATTGAACTATTTCTATATTTCGTATAAACTGGTTCTCATGGAGGAGATATGGAGAAGCTGCCTGACCAAAATGGACTAGTGGTGAGAGCTGCAATCTATTAGGAAGGGAAGCTGAGAGAGCATGTAGGAATAGGAAGTGTTCATTTAACAACATAATTTGACTTATCTGATAATAGTTTTCAAGAAAACAAACTGCTAAAGCATCTGTCCCTAGTATTATAAAAGAGTAACTTCCAACAGATCTATTATGAGATTCAGTTACAGAAAACAAAAACATTATGCCAGGACCTCTGTTGTTTATTTTATTTTATTTTGTTTTATTTTAATTTTAATTTTAACTTTTACTTATAAACACTACTGTATTTGCCTAAGGACAGTCTGTTGCAAAACTGAAAATAGTGAGGCGATGCTTTAGTTCACCAGCATCTTCAGGTTCATTCCACAGGATGCTTGTTTAGAGTTTTATCCCCTGGCAGTTTGCTTTGGCAAAAAGCTTTCAAATGTGTGTGTCAGCCACAGAGCACAATAGGAAAAGCCAACATGGTGGTTTATAGAATTAACAAGAGCAGCTATCTTCCTTGACAGATTGCTCTGTTTAATTATAGCTGTTGGGGATTGAATCAGCTGCCTGAACAACAGGGAAAATCAGAGGGTCATTAGGATGGTCTATTAATTTTCTGTCATGAGTAGCAGCATACCCATGATCTGCACACGTGGCATGACAGAACGCTTTCCAAATAACAGGCTCTTAAAACCTCTACGGTAGTTTTTAAAACCCCTGTGGTGACTCAAGGGATAAGGAAAACTGTGGTGATTTGGGATGCAAACTGATAGTAAAGTTCATCAGATAGACAATTTTCTGTTCCAAAATTGATCTGAAATATTTTTAGAAAAAGAAAGAAAATAAAATCAATTCAATAGGTCACATTCTTCTGCTAAAACTATTACTTGTTCCTTCATGTAGCAAATAAAGGGCACATTATGTTCATTCCTTGGCTCACGTTTTTATTGGAAGAACAGACATCTTTTATAAATATTAAAATAATTGTTTGCACAAAAAGAGAAAAAAAAAACCCTCTACTCTCTGCCTTTCAGGTGGGGCCAAAACAAAACAAAACAAAACAAAAACAACAAAAACAAAACTCAAAGCATCGATTGCATTTCAGGAAAGTCACTGGAATTGGAGCTGATAAGATCTTTATTTGGTGGCTATGTAGACTCTTAAAGAATGGCCTACAACAACAAAACAACAGCCAATTTAGACACTCTTTAAGAGCATCCTCCGGTACATCCTTAAGTACTGTAGCAATCTACAAGAGCATTCTTCAGTGCTATCTCAGCACCATCAGAATGTTATAAGTATTCCCAAGTCCTACACACAATATGGGAAAGGAACTGGAACCGGAGTTGACAATTTATAACTAACATTGTCCTGAAAGTTCTCAGATCTTGAAACTCTCCAAATACACAATTCTTAGTACCTTAGTAGCAGCAAAGATTACTTTTAGGCAGATTGCTTTCAGGACATATATCTCTCTTCACAGATTCCAAGATTGGATAATTAGCTTTACTAGAATCCAGCATTGAGATTTGAGGTGTATATCAATGTACAGGGACTTTCTAATCTATGTGTCTGACTATAGAAAAGAAAATGCGATCCCTATAATCAATCCCTGTGTGTCTCAGGAATAGATGGGCATTTAAATAATAATCTAGTATAAGTAAAAGAAGAAATCAAGAATAATGGCACCACTGTGGTAATCTCTTTATATCTGGTGCATGAAGAGAAGGCAGAGCTAAAAAATGATCTAGGTTCATAGAATTTAATCGGCGAATTAAGCACTACAACATTTTCTAAGAAATAAAATAATATCAAATATAGTTAAGGCTTCTTAAAGTATAATACATATTTTATCAAAACTGGACTGACCATGCATAAAACAATCTCAAGGAAACCTTCCACACCTTTCTCTCCAAAATGGATTTAACTTGTTATTTATATCCCAAATAAAAATGATGAATTCATCCTTATTGAAAATATATCTACAGTGAATTTTAATTACATTGCTTCTTTTAGTTTCTTTTTATAGAGTCACATTGAAAATTATTTATCTTCATAAATGGGTTAACCCTTGATGAACTGAAAGTAATAGATAAGCCAAACATGTTAATTCTAAACACAATCTGCTTGAAGAAGTGTAGATGTTGAACACAGATGTTTATACATGTGCTAATTATGCAACTCCATGCTGACAAGGTATAGGCATGCCTCATTTTATTATGCTTTGCAGATATTGAGGTTTTTTTCCTACAAATTGAAGGTTTGTAGTAACCCTGCACCAAACAAGTCTATCAGTGCCATTTTTCTAAACACCATTTGCTCACTTTGTGTCTCTTAGTCACATTTTGGTAATTCATGCAATATTTCAACTTTTTTTCATTGTTATTATATTTATTATAGTGTCTGTGATAGTGATCTTTGATGTTACTATTGAAATTGCATCACAAACTGCACCCAGATAAGATAGCAAATTTAAATGATAAATGTTGTATGTGTTCTGACTGTTCCACTGACCAGCTGTTCCCCATCTCTCTCCCTCTCCTCAGGCCTCCCTATTCCAAGAGACACATCAGCCTAATGTTGAAATTAGGCCAATGGATAACCCTACTACGGACTTTAAGTAAAAGGAAAGGTCACACAACTCTCACTTTAAATAAAAAATAGAAATGATTCAGCTTGGTGAGGAAGGCAAGCCCAAAGCTGAGATAGGCTGCCACTCTTGTGCCAAACAGTCCACATGTAAATGCAAAGTAATAGTTCTTGAAGGAAATTAAAAGTGCTACTCCAGTGCACACAAGGGTGATAAAGCAAAACAACCTAACTGTTGATATGGGGAAAGTTTTAGTGATCTGAATAGAAGATCAAACCAGCCAGAACATCCCCTTAAGGCAATGCCTAATCCAGAACAAGGCCTAAAATCTCAATTCAGTGAAGGCTGAGAGAAGTGAGGAAGCTGCAGGAGAAAATCTTGAAGCTAGCAGAGGTTTGCTCATGAGGTTGAAGGAAAGAAACTTTCTCTGTAACACAGAAGTGAAAGGTGAAGCAGCAAGTGCTGATGTCAAAGCTGCAGCAAATTTTCCAGAAGATCTAGATAAAATAATCAGTGAAGATGGCTACATTCAGCAATATATATTCAGTGTAGAGGAAATAGCCTTCTATTGAAGGAAGATGTCATCCCAAACTTTCATAGTTAGAGAGGAAAAATCAATGCCTGGTTTCAAAGCCTCAGAGGTCAGGCCAACTCTCTTGTTAGGGGCTAATGCAACTGGTGACATGAAGTTGAAGCCAATGCTCAGTTACCTTTCTGAAAATCTTAGGGCTCTTAAAATTGTGCTAAATCAGATGTGCTGGGTGAGAGAAATCAGATGTTCTCAAAAAAAACGTATCTTTCAAAATATTACTGCTCCCTGACAATATCACCCAAGAGCTCTGATGGACACATTACAATAAGATTAATGTTGTTTTCATGACTGCTAACACAACATACATCCTGCAGCCCATGAGTCCAAGAAGTAATTTCAACTTTCAAGTCTTATTATTTAAGAAATACATTTTGTAAGGTAGAACCGCCATAGATAGCAATTCTTCTGATGATCTGGGAAAAGTGAATCAAAAACCTTCTGGAAAGTCTTCATTATTCTACATGCCATTAAGAACATTTGTGATTCATGGGAAGATGTCAAAATATCAATACTAAAAGGAGTTTGGAAGAACTTGATTCCAACCTTAACAGTTGCCTTTGAGGAACTCAAGACTTCAGTGGAAGAAATAACTGCAGATGTGGTAGAAATGCTACAAGACAGAAGTACAAGTGGAGCCTGAAGATAGGACTGAATTGCTTCAATCTCATGATCAAACTTGAACAGATGAAGAGTTGCTTCTTATGTATGTGTTAAGAAAAGTGGTTTCTTGCGATGGTGTCTACTCCTGGTGAAGATACTATGAAGGTTATTGAAATGACAAGAAAGAATTTAGAATATGACATAAACTTAGTGATAAAGAAGTATGAGGATTTCAAAAGACTGTCTCCAGTTTTGAAAGAAGTTTTACCATGACTAAAATGCTATCAGACAGCATTACATGCTACAGAAAAATTGTTCATGAAAGGAAGATTCAATGGATGCAATAAACTTCACTGTTGCCTTATTTGAAGAAATGGCAACAGCCATCCCAACCTTCAATAGCCACCACCCTGATAAGTCAGCAGCCATCAACATTGAGGAAAAACCCTCCATCAGCAAAAAGATTACAACTGGCTGAAAGCTCCAGTAACATTTAGCATTTTTAGCAATAAAGCATTTTTAATAAATTTACATTGCTTTGTTAGACATAATTTCTATTGCACACTTAATGGATTACAGTATAGCATAAACATAACTTCTAGAAGCAGTGGGAAACAAAACAATTCTTTTGACTTGCTTTATTATGATACTTAATTTTTTTGCAGTGGTCTAGAACTGAGCTTTTAATGTCTCTGAGATATGCCTGCACTATATTTGTCTAAAACATTAATGAGGAGAGTTCTATCTGACAGATACTAACAAGGATGACATATGCCATTTAAGTCAGAAACCTGAAATCTCAAGTGGCATCTGGAACACAAAAAAACAATCATGAAGTATACAGCTAAAAGATCTCCATTGCTCATTGAAGCAAATAGCCACATCAGAGGAAGTAAGACCTCATATTACAGGTGATTGGAATTCACCTCTGCAATTAGCTTCTATGCCTTCTCTAAAACAGTGTGCAAGTAAGCATGATGTAATCAAGGTGCATTGATCATAGAGCAGAAAGGGAAAAAATTAAGTTATTAGATGAACATATACATTTAAAGAAGTTCCAATCTTGGATTATTTTATGGGTGTCTGAATGCCACTGTTTGTCGAATAGCATCTCTCTTATGTTTTTAATTTAATAATTGAATGCAGCACTTCCACATCAACATGTTTGCAAAGCAGAGAGTTGGAAGTGAGAAAACAAGCGTCCCAATGGTACAGCTTATGTTCCTTTCTTCATGTCTCAGGGAGAATAGAACAGTTTTAAATACTGCCTCACCGATTAGATTTTTAAATAGGTAGACAAATGGATTTCTTAGGCATGTTTTTTAAAAACTATAACCCTTGAGGACCCCTTCAGCTAATTCACTATGAGCCTGTTTATGAACAGCCCATTTGTTTGAGGAATGTATTATATAAAATAGCTTAAATCACTCTGTGATTTGTGTATTTGATAATATTTTTAAGTTTGTTTATTTACAGAGGGAGCATGAAAAGGGGAGGGGCAGGGAGAGGGAGAGAAAGAGAGAGAGAGGATCCCAAGCAGGTTCCACACTGTCAGAGCAGAATTGGACATGGAGCTCAAACTCATGAACCATTAGATCATGACTGAGCCAAAACCAAGAGTTGGACACTTAACCGACTGAATCACCCAGGCACCCCCATTTCACCTACTAAAGGACATTTTGGTTGCTTCCAAGATTTGGCAATTATTAATAATGTTGCTATAAACATACACATACAACTTTTTGTGTGAACGTAAATTTTCAAATCTTTTGTGTATATACCAAGGACAGCAATTGCTACATCGCATGGTAAGCATGCAGAGCTTTGTAAGAAACCATAACACTGTCTTCTTAAGTGGCTGTACTATTTTGCATTCCTACCAGCAATGAAGGAGACCTCCTGTTGCTCCTGGCTAGCTAGCACTTAGTGTTGTTGGTGTTCTGGATTTTAGCCATTCTAATAAGTGTGTAGTAGTATTTCATTGTTGTTTTAATTTGCAACTCCCTAATGACATGATGTTGAAAATCTTTTCATATGCTTATATGCCATATCTATGTATCTTCTTTGGGTGAGGTGTCTCTTCAGTCTTTTGCCCATTCTTTAACCATGTTCTTCATGTTCTTATTGAAGTTTCTTTGTTTGTTTGTTTGATTGTTTTTATTATTTTTTTTTAATTTTTTTTTCAACGTTTTTATTTATTTTTGGGACAGAGAGAGACAGAGCATGAACGGGGGAGGGGCAGAGAGAGAGGGAGACACAGAATCGGAAACAGGCTCCAGGCTCCGAGCCATCAGCCCAGAGCCCGACGCGGGGCTCGAACTCACGGACCGCGAGATCGTGACCTGGCTGAAGTCGGACGCTTAACCGACTGCGCCACCGAGGCGCCTCTGTTTGATTGTTTTTAAAGTAGACTCTACACCCAATGTGAGGCTTAAACTCATGACTTCAAGGTCAAAAGTCACTGGCCTCTACAGATTGAGCCAGCCAGAGCCACTTACCCTTGAGTTGTAAGAGTTCTTTGTGTATTTTGGATAATAGCCTTTTATCAGATATGTCTTTTGCATATATTTATCTGGCAATTTGTTTCATTTCATGAAGTATATTATCTGTTTTATTTTGACCATCATGATTTTTTAATCTACACTTTCTAAGAGGTATTTTTACATGAAAAAACACATAAAACTATATACCTTTGAGAATGTATGATATATTAACTTTGTATTTGCTTTAGTTCTGTGACATTCTCATATGAAATGTGTTTTTACAATTACAAATGTTTTACTCATTTATTTATTTGAGAGTGAGCAGGGGAGGTGCAGAGGAAGAGGGAGAGAGAGAATCACAAGTGATGCAGTGCTCAAACTTATGATGTGAGGCAAGATCATGACCTGAGCTGAAATCAGGAGTCAGATGCTTAACTGATTGAGCCACCCAGGCACCCCTTACAATTACAAGTGTTTTAAACTAGTATTCTTATACATAATTTAGCAAATAGTATTGTAGGCATTATTTGACTTTCAAGACAAATTTTACATACACACCAATTAAAAGTTGTTTTCTAAAATTTGGTTACGTTTTGAGGAAAGAACAAAACTGTCACCACTTCACTATTTCTTAAAAGCTGTATTTAGGGGTGCCTGGGTAGGCCAGTTGGTTAAGCATCCAGCTCTTGGTTTTGGCTCAGGTCATGATCTCACAGTTCATGAGTTCAAGCCATGAATTGGGCTCTGCACTAACAGTGTGGAGCCTGCTTGGGATTCTCTCTCTCTCTCTCTCCGCCCCTCCCCTGCTCACACTGTGTCTGCCTCTCTCAAAATAAAAAGAAATAAACTTTATAAAAAATCTGTATTTAAATATGGCAGTATAAGGGATAAAACTGACTCTCTTGGTGACATAGTTGGGGATTAAATGTGATCAAAAGTATAAGCATAATATGCCATGCAAATCATACTCAATGTTAAATTCAATGACACCATGCTGTCCTGGGTTTTTCCCTACTCAACTTTGTCTTAGTACTTTTGTGAATTCTTCCTATTGTTCTCAACTGAAAATTGAAGTACTCTAGGGTTTAGTCCATGTTGCTAATCTATCCTCAAGCTCCATTCACTTTCCTGAGGAACTAATTCATTTTCATAATGTGAAATGCCATCCATAGGCCAATGACTACACTCATTTTTTTCCAGTTCATACTTTACTCCCAATACGTCATTCCCATACTTCACTCTGTACTTCATTTGACAATATCTTCATTTTTCCAGCTTATAGTCCAAAATAAAAATTTTCATTCTTCTCTTCCTCTCACACCTCATATCTAGTCCAATAGGGAATTCTGTTGGCCCTGTCTTGAAAATACTCCATAGGAGTGTGCCTGGATAGCTCAGTCCATTGAGTGTATGATTGTTGGTTTTGGCTCAGGTCATAATCTCATGGTTCTTGGGTTCAAGCTCTGCTTGGGTCTCTGCACTGACAGTGTGGAGCCTGCTTGGGATTTCTCTCTTCCTCTCTCTCTGCCTCTCCCCCCTCTCAAGATAAATAAATAAATTTTAAAAATAAATAAAAATAAATAAAAAATATTCCATGTAAAATGTAATAATTCCTCACCCTATTTCTACTTATCCTTCTTTAAGTCATTATCCTTACTTGCCTGGATTACTGAAACAATCTTCTTACAGCTTCTCCTGGGTTTGCCCTTCTCTTCATACTTTCTACAAAACACAGCATGTTTCACATGATCAATGGATTGATCATTTTTAAGTGGAATTCAATTTATCTTGTTCTTCTGCTCAAAGTACTGTAATACTTTCATTCAGCATAAATGTCAAATTTCTAATAATGTTTGGTGATGGTCCCCAATTACTCTCTAAATTCATATTTTACTACTCTCCTTCTTGATCACTCTATCTCATATAAAATGGCATCATTGTTGTCCCTCCCTTCAACACACCGGAAATACTCCAGCCTTAGAGGAATCTGTGCTGATTGTTTCCTTTGACTGGATTTTTCTTCACTAGGACTTTAGTGTCTACTTCTCTAACTTTCTTTAAGTCTTAGTTCAAATGTTACATCTCTGATAAAGCTTCTCCTGATCATCCTTTTGGAAATTGTAGTCTACTCCCTCTCTGGTATTCCCAAATGCCCTCTACTGTACTCTACCTTTTCCTTTTTCTGCAGCATTTATTGATGTAATATGTTTACCTAAGTCACTTCTATTTTGT
The DNA here is from genome assembly GCF_014898765.1 of Herpailurus yagouaroundi. Lineage (NCBI taxonomy): Eukaryota > Metazoa > Chordata > Mammalia > Carnivora > Felidae > Herpailurus > Herpailurus yagouaroundi. The sequence continues at coordinate 25,235,674 of NW_024412396.1, read as the reverse complement.
ATTATTCTTATTTTTTATTCTCTACCTTTTCCCCATGAAATGTAAACTCTATAAAGACAGAGATATTTTTGCTCTTTGTTCACTACTCTTTCCTAGACATCTAGTTGAGTACCTGGATTTATTAGCTGCTTAGGACGTATTTGCTGAATAAATGAAATATAGAAAGTTTAGAAATAATTGTATTCTCAGCCTTGGCTCAGAATTGCAGATACAAATATAAATTTATTTAAATTATATTTTGTTAAAACACCTCTACACAAACACATTGAAATTATTTTGAGTGTGCAATGAACTAGTTACCTGTAATGAACCATTCAGTAACTGGCCCTTTGTATAGCAGAGTCTATGCTGACTGAATAAGTAGAAAATATGTATGACATGAAAAATAGTCAAATGGAACCAAGTTAACTGATAGCTAAGGCATTAATCTCTATAGCTACACAATTATTACAAATAAAATATGGTACAGTCAGGGCAAAGTAATTTCATTGCAGAAATACAAACATACTTTTCCATTCAAATACATATTTTTAAACAACCTTTTTTACATTTTTTACATTTTTTAAACAACCTTCCAAGAAGGATTGTTGACACAAAGACAGAAGGAATCATACAAAGAGGGTGGTATTTTATAAAAAAGAATAGTAAAGGGTGAGTGCTCATAGATCCGATCATCTTTCCAAGATATTTCTTATAATCTCTGTCTCCAGAGCAAAGCTAAAAGCATCTTATTATAAAATTGTACATGAGAGGATAAATAGTTTTTTTTAACTTGCTATATGAAAACCCATTACAGTAATTTTTCCTTGTTAACAGAATCTTAATATTGTTTTTGTATCATCCCGCCATATTCCCCAGAGAATGGATTTTGATTAGCTCAAGCTAATCTGATAAATCCATTCCCTTGAAAGGGATAGTAACGCTCACAAAAAACCATGCTGGCCAATTATAAAGGAGGGTAATTCTATTGGAAACTTCTGATAAATTTCTCTCACTCTTAAAGTTGCTCTGGAATTTTTTGCTGCAATAATTCATTTTAATTTAAATAAAAATTAAATTAATGCAAACTACAAAATGTTCACAATTCCTAAGAGTATATTAGATTGAATTTTCATAATGAGAACAAATCCAGGTATTAACCATCCATATCAAAAATTAAAACATTACTAGTATTCTAACAGTCATTTGTCTGCTTCATTCCAGTTGCTACCAGATAAAAACTAAACTTTTGACACTATATATTGTCGTAATTGTACTGTAACTTTATATAAGTACATTTATCCAATAAATTTCTTTTGTGTTTGTCTTCTTTTGATTAACACTGTTTGTGAGATTTATCCATGTTGTTGAATGTAACAGTAGTTTTGGGTTTTGTTTTGTTTTGTTTTGTTTTGTTTTTCCATTCTTATGGTTGTATTTTATGCTGTTAACATACCACAATTAATTAATCCAAGAAATCGTTGATGGGTTTTTGGCAATTATGAATAATGTAACTAACAATACTATTCTAACATGTGTTCTGTAAAATATGCATGAATAAGTTTTCCATTGTTTTGTTTCCTAATCTCCATATTTTGCCAAAACCTGGAATCTTCAATTTATTCCAATTTTGGTCACTTCGGTAGTTGTATACAGACCTTAATCTGATTCTTTCCCCAAAAAAGTTGATAATGTTGAACACCATTTTTTTTTTTTTTTTGGCCATTGGAATATCCCCTTTTGTGTAGTGCCTAGTAGTTCTTTATATATTCCAGTTAAAATTACTTTATTGGAGATACATAGCAATATATTTATAGCTGATGTATATTATAGGTAACATATATGCAAATATATATTGCACATACTTTCCTGACACTGTGGTTTAGTTTTGTTCAGAGTAAGAATTTCAAAGTCATGAAGTTGGCTTGTAATGCTTTTCTATCTTCTATTGTTACTGTATTGTCTTTCACATTTGAATCTATAAGCTATATGGAATTGATTTTACATATGGTGTGGAGTAGTGGCCCAAGTAAATATGCAAGTAATTCAGCAAAATTATTGAACACTTATGTATTTCTTACTCTACTGCAGTGTTCTCTTCATTGTAAGTGATATATCAAGTGACTGTGTGTATTGTTTCTGGATTGATTATTTGAAACAATTTGTTATTTATCCTTCATTCAATATGATATAATCTTAATTATTTTAGCTCTTTAATGTATTTTATTCTACAATTTAATTTTTTGTATTCAAGATTATCTTGGATAATCTAGGCCACTTTGAATTTCTGTAAAAATTTAAATTTTTAAAAATTTTGCCACCAAAAAAAAATACCCTAGATATTTTAAAACAGAAGAGCATAAGTTATGTAGATTGATATAGGTAACTGGGTGGATAATTATATTTTAATATTGATTCCCCCAACACATAAAAATGACACATCACTGCAATATTCTCCAGGGAAAATTTTATAATAGTTCATTAAATGTGATGTTTGCTACAGATGTTTGTAGATGTTTGAAATCAGGTTTAAAAAGTTCTGGTTCCTACTTTGCTAAGTTTTTATCATGAATGTGTATTCTGCATTTGTTGTGCCTACCATTCAATTTTTCTTATATTCTGTTAACATAATCAACACAAATCTTATATTTCCAAAAATAATTGTAATACATTACCATTTTTATGTTATGGTGGCTTTCATTTGCTAATGTTCTGCTTGGATTTTTGCATTAAAATTTATCAGAGACTGGCATAAATTTTGCTTTCATGTAAAATCTTTGTCAGGTTTTGGTACCAAATTTATTCAAACCACATAAAATCAATCACAAGGATTTTTTTCTTTTTCACTTTCTGCAAAAAAAAAAAAATAAAAAAACTGTTTGAAATAGGTGCTATGTTGTCTTTATATTTGTGGGACCCAGCTGTGAAGATGTGAGGACTTGGAACTACATTTATGAGAAAGCTTTTTTTAGCATGGATTCAATTTATGTAAGAGATGATTTTTCCAATGAGTTTATCAACTTTACTTAAATTTTAAAATTTATTGGCATGATGTCCGTGGCGTCAACTTTAGGATCTATGATTTTTTTGTTTGTTTGTTTGTTTTTTTGTCTAATCCTGCTACTGGAAGTTGGTACTGTTAGCCTGAGTCCTCTGACAGCAGACAGGAAGATAGGATTAAAAAATTCTATGCTGATACAGAATGGTTTGTTAATCAGACTGATAATATTTAGTATACAGACTTTTAACAGTAATGTACTGACAATCTCATTTTAATTTCTTTTGAAATCTAAGGCTAGTATTCTTGGAGACGTTTCATTTTCTCCAGGAACCAACAAAACATATATTTTCTCAGCCCCTCACAGTTACGGAGCCCTTGCAGATGCCAACTCCTGCAGAAGAAAATGATACCTTGCTCCATAACAAACGGCAGGACTTTTTTCTCAGAATGCGGACAATTTATCATAAACCAAACCCTCCAAGACATCATCAAGAAGAAATCTGCCACAATTCTAATGCGTCTATCATGAGTCAATGAGTAATGTAGTAACACCCTTCCCTATTTTTTTATATTCTAGTCTACTATAATCCTTAGAATGACTTGGGTTTTCTTGCTTTGTATCCGATTTTTGTAACCTCCCCATTCCAGCTAAATCTTCTCTTGTGTCTTGCAGAATTTTTGCTGCAAATTTTTTTTAAACTCCCCTTCATGCTCTACCTCTGAATTTTATTTCTTACTCTGAACCTCAAATGTCAACTAGCTTTCACTAACGCCATTTACTTTGTGTTCTCAAGCGTAAGCAGTACATTCTTTCACATCTCATATACATCAAGGTCTTGTTTCCAATGTCATTCCAATTATATTACTGTCCCTCCCCCTGCTCCATCGAGACTCATGGTTATACAATTACATTCTTCTTCTTATTTCTGTCATTTATTTCGTTCCCTGTCACTTTTCTTCATTATTTAAACTTCCATCCTGAACTCACATTCTCTTCCTTCCTACCACAATCTTTCTGCTATCATCCTAGAAGTGTACAAATTTCACACTGATGATCTATTCAATTCAAAGCTCTCATTCCTTTGACCACTTTGTCCTCAGTGAAGCTATCCTTTCTTAGAGCTTGGCTTCTTATCAGTGTTCAAAACTTGTCACCCACAAAATCATTAATCAAAGCATCTCACTCTCTGGAAAGTGTCTCTTATTCTTTAAACTTTCAAGGCATTGCTTAAACCCCTCAAGGCCTTTTTCTAACTCAAGAAAAGAATCTCTAGTCCTGAAGAAATCTCATTCTCTAAGAAATTACTTGGACAGCTTTTACTACAGTCCCTTCTCTGTCATAGAAATCTTTTCTCTAAGCCTCAGGTCTCATAACAGGACATCCTAGTTTGACTTCAGGCTTGTTTCAAGGATTCAGTGATCTGTTATCAAAGAACCTGGTTCTTTCCATATCTTCCTCTGCCTCCAGTGGCATGGCATCCCCCCACCTTACCCCCACAGGCTGGTTGTAAGGTAACTACAACTTTTTCAGGCATTACATCCTGACACAACAGGGGAAAAAGAAAGACCATCTTTACCCACATTTTCTCCATGGAATCCATCATCACTTTTTATTTGGAGTATTGCAGTAAGCTACTATAGATCTACTTATATGATGCTGTCTTCTCCATACCAAGAATTATCCATAGAGCAACTAGATTAAATTGCTAACATGTAGATATTTCCATCACACTCACTTATTTGTAGCCCTTAAATGCCTTCTCATTACACCTTCCAAATTCTTAAAAGGTCTAAACATATTTTCAAAACATGCCTCCTGACAAGCAAGCATCCCAGTCTCATCACAAAACAATCTTCTTCTTGCTTACTATCCTCATGAGACTTTTCTGTTTGTTTATGTTATTTGCAGACAAACTCCTTTCTATTTCATTGCCTTCTTACATGCTAGACTTTATTGCTGAAATATTATTTTCTCCTACTCCATAATGTTTTCTTTTTAACAACTGGCAACGTTTTCTCTTCAGTTTTCAGGAAATCACTCCAAGTTATGTCAAGTAGCTATATTTCATGCATTCACTCTACATTCTGCCTTTACTTTGAGGCACTTATCGCAACTATAAGTGAATAATTATGTGTATAATTCCTATCCTTAAAATATCTATCTCTTCTTGGGACGCCTGTGTGGCTCAGTTGGTTAAGCCTCTGACTTTGGCTCAGGTCATGATCTCAAGGCTTGTGGGTTGGCTTGTGGATTTGAACCCCACATCGAGCTCTGTGCTGACAACTCAGAGCCTGGAGCCTGCTTCGGATTCTGTCTCTGTCTCTCTCTCTCTCTCTCTCTGCCCCTCCCCTGCTCTCTCTCTCTCTCCCAATGTTTAAATAAACATTAAAGAAATTAAAGAAAAAATATCTATCTCTTCTCATAAATTCTAAGCTTCTTGAGGGTAAATGTCATGTGTCTTTCTTTTCTACTGTGTTCTCAGAAAATAGCAGCATATGGTATATAGTAAAACACACATACACATACAAACATACACATATGTTGGAAATAGAGACAAAAATCGTCAAGTATAATTTCTATTTTCTACAATAAAAAAGACATTTTTTTTTATTTTTCCCATATCTATTTTCTGTTTATGACATTTCTCACACTTCCCACTTTTGCAGAAGATAATTTGGCTCCTATTTTACATAGAAATGAATGGGCAACTGAGAACACTAACTTGGTTTCTCATTTCCAGAGGCAAGATTATTTGTTTTTACATCTTTTCTTTATTATTTTCCCTTTTGGCATTAGAAATCATACTTTTATAACACCAAGTAAAGATAATGTGTAATTTTCTCCAGATGCATTTGGTATTTATGTGTAAAAGTAGAAGTGATAAAACCTGAGTTATTCAGGGACAAAGTTTTCCTTGGCAAAATAATGGAAGACCAGTGAGTTAGGAGAATAGGTTATTACCAAAATAGCCATTGAATTGAATTGATAGTACACTGGGGGTTTTGTAGCTATGGAAGAAAAATAGCCCATTTGTAGGGTATAGGGGATACAAGTATACAAGTAAAATTGGAATGAAGATGAGACTGATATAATGATATGGAAAAATGGAAAGAAAAATCATTTTAGAAAAGGATTTTAGGGATGAAACAATTGCAGATGATGATAGAAATTATTATTCTACCAGTTGTGTAGGCTACAAGGAAGTAGCCTACACAATTAAGTGGCCAAATAGCTAAAATACATATATATATATATATATATATGCATATGTATATATATATATGCATATGTATATATATGCATATGTGTATATATATACACATATATATGCATATTAGGTATATATATACATATACACATAATATGTATGTATAATTCATTTATAATATACACAAAAGTATATTAATATAATGTATAAAATACATATGGAGTACATATAATTGAATGTGTGTGTGTACACAATATGGCACAGAGTGAGAACATGAAAAAATGCCCGTCCTTAGAATAACATTTTGGATTGACCTATTTGATTTCTTTGGGAGCATTAGAACTTTATTTAGTTAAGACAATGTTTTCTTCTATAATTGCCAAAGTTTTCATTCCATGTGGAAAGAAAAACTTTCTAGAAACTTCTGTTTTAGCATTATAAAACAAGGAAAGTATCATTTTGGGGTTTGGGGGTTTTACAATTGAGAATCCTACTTTTATGTTGCATTGCTCTTTCTCTACAGTGACATAGTTCTCTAACACTCTCCAAGAGTTGGTATGTCTGCATGGGATAGTATTACCATATTAGCTGTCATTGTATCGATCCTATTGTGTTATGATGTGAGCTATCCACCATAGCAGAAGAGGAAACAAGAATACTTTGTGTATAAAGACACCAATATGAAAAAGTATGAGTTATATTTTATGATTAAATTAATGCTGTGTGGTTGGAAACATCTGCCTCATAACCAAGAGATCCCATTTAATTATGATATGGTCACATTTATCAAATGTCTGAAATTCTCCTTTATGGAAGCATTTCTCAAGTACAATGCCAAAATACCAGATGATTTGTAAACAGCAACAGGGTAAATGGAGGACACATTTTCCACCACTAGGTCCTAAGGTGAATGGATGTGGGACAATGCATCCTCCACTTCAGAGGAGGTGAAGAGACTCAGCATACATCCAGGGTTCAGCTGACCCAACAGGGAAGAAAACTTTCAGAAAAGAAGTTGAGGGCACATGGTGCCTTTAGTGATGAGAGACCATGAGCTTCAGAGGTTACAGTGAAAGATGTGGGCTGATGGAAAGTGCAACAGAATTAGATTAGATAATAAATAATATGATGGTAAGTGTTCTTCTGATATGAATGATCTTGGTAACTTGGGCTTCTGGTTATAACAAAAGAGAACAGAAGCAGAAGGAACCAGTCTTTTAGATCTCTAAGGTAAAAGTTTTTAATCAGTAAAAAGGAGAGGAGAGCCCAGGTTTCACAAAAGTTCAGGTTCCAGATCACCTCTTGAGAAGGATTAATGTCCTTAAAATCCTGTTCTTTAAATATTCAGGCATAACCAATGTGCTCTAATCAAATGCATTCTTCACTTTTAAACTGATACTGGGAATGATTTTGATAAATAGACCCAAATTTTAAGTCAAATCTTGGATCTGCCTCTCTCCCTCCCTTTTTCTCTCTCTCTCTCCCTCTTTCACACACACACACACACACACACACACACACACACACACACACTTGCGCGTGCAAACACTCTTACAACTTTACTTTTGCTCATGAATACTCATATATGCTTCCTTAAGTGGAATAGAAAGAGTTATAACTGAGGAATATGATGTTATTCATACTCTACTGTGCTTATGGAAAGGGGTTGAATTGTGGTGAGAGAGTCTATTGGATCTAGAGAACTAAACTACATATGTTCAAATTCTGTCTCCACTACTTGATAGCTCCATAATCAGTAACCACACATAACATTTCAATGACTGTGTTTCCTCTTCTGATGGTATTTCCAACATGTAGTATTGTTGCTAGGACTAAATGAGATAATTTATATAAAAGCTTCTCAAGCAGTTTCTTGCATATGTTGATAGTTCAATAAATATTATCTCTTGTTTTGTTGTTTTTGTATACTGGAAAACGTTGAGATCTGTTCTCACTGGTATTTTCAGTTATGTCGAGGGAGGCTATACAAAAATTAGAGAGACTAAAGACTCAAAAAGTTATAACCTGTCTAACCTAAGTTAAAAAGTATAACCTGTTTCTTGCTTTCTTTCTTCAGCCATATAAGGAATTAAGATAGATGATTCCTTTCAGTTCTCAGATTCTATTATTCCATTACTAAGATTTTATGCACTGGTAAAATAAAGCCGTGATAGTAGAAATATTACTAATTTTTTATTCAGGATTTTACTATACTCATTCAAAAAAAAAAAAGAAAGAAAAATGCACACATATCCCCACGCACACGTCTTTTCTAGAATCATGTGGATAACTATTTCCATTATCACTTTTATTTTTATAGGATTAATAAATACCAGAGTATTATAGCAAGTTGTAAAATGAGAAAAAATATAGAGTTTATTAATGCATTATCAGACATAAGAACACCTTATTTTTATAACTTGCATGTTAAACAAGTCCTAAGGCATGACTTATGCTGGCCCAAATCTTTCATGATCAATTGAGGTGAAGTAGGTTAATATTTTCCCAGTATTATTTTGGATTCCTTCTCTCCAAGCTATGCACGAGCAACCATTAATAAGTTAATTTTCATTTGCTTTCTACATACAATAGTTAAGCATTCATTTTCAGTTTCTCAGTTAGTTGAGTGCTATTGCCCTTAAGCTATGCCTCTGGTTGATCTTTTAATGTTTTTTAAAATGTAATCTTAACAATATTTTTACTTTGCTGTAAAGTTTCTTATAAAAATTAGTGAGTAAATATATATATATATATATTCATGCACACATATACACATATAATTTTACATATAATTTCACATACACATATATACATATAATTTTAAGAGTGTATCACTGCTAAATCTTATCTAATACTTATCAAGGGATTTTTGATACACGTCTTGAAAGTAAATTACTGCTGTGTAACACAATGGAACAAATTAATTATGCATAAATTTATACTATCTCTTACTTGATAAACCAGGTTTTCAGTTCCCCTACAGCATTACTCCCTGAACTCTTATATATTATGGCACATGGAGAAAATGACTAAGATAATTTAACCCTGGACTGAACCATGAGAGTTGTCTGCATGTGGTTTTGCATTAAAATTAATTTCACTTTGTGTACATTAAATAATGTTTTAAAAATAAAATATAAAACATATTATGGGCATGACTCAGTATGGGCCATCAACGTAAACATAAAACTTTTACATCTAGTTTTATGCTTGAAGTGGTGATATTCAATGCCTACCCAGAGTTTTAAGTGATTGTATCTTCAGATTCTTACTAGTAACTATCATCAAGAAACTCTGCCTAAGTAGATGGTAAAAAAAAATTGCAATCCAATTTTTGGCACCATCCACATATATAAGGAAAAATGATACATAAAAATACATCATTCCTTTTCATGCTTCAGTCAGAAATGTTAAATATTGGTAGTTTGATTAGACTTTGAGCACAATAAAAGTCTTCTATATCAAATTTAAAAGTAATAGTGCCCTAACTTAAGGAATCACATGTATTTGTAAAGTAGTACCTCCAAATACCTGCCTGTTCTCCTTCCCCCGGGTCTCTCCTTGATCTCATCAGCAGTCATTTAGATAGTGCACAATGTTTTCCATGTTTTTAGGACGTGGAATAGCCTCCCTGGTAACAGTATAGACTCCTTGCTCAGGAGCAAGAGAATATCTACAGCTGGTTGATGAGGTAGGTGACAATTCATAGAACCTCCTTGGCCATGCATCAAAGTGGTGAGCACTGGTTTGTTGCCCCTTGTATTTGCTGTCTACAGGCAAGTATGTGGCAAATTCCTCTTGAGCCTCCCTCTGTGAAGCTCCTGATGATACCAGTAGATATTTGCTGAGGTCTATGGATATTCTTAAAGAGAGGCAACACTGTAACATATTTGTGGCATCCTCGTGGAGAAGCTCTGATTCACAGTATAGATATTTATCTACCTCATGTCCCTTACAAATCAATCATGGAAGAGAAGATGACTTCTATGAAATAAATGATGATTTTAGTTATACCTTATCAATAGACCATATATTTTCTGAACTGATTTCTTTTTGTCAATTTGAATAGAATAGTCTTAGGATACAAATCTTTCTTATTCTACCAATTTTCAATATTAAATAAGTATTTGAGTCTTTACATACTATATGGTAGGCCCTGTGCTAGTCACTAGAATTAAAATGGTAAACAAAAGCAATCATGATGGTAATGTATCTACAAGGTGTTTTTCTAGCTCACTTATAGTATGTGACCATTAGAATATCATAAAACTCAAGTTGTGTACAAAATTAAACTCTTAATCTCACTGAATGGCAGTAGAACCAGCTAAGTTAAATAGCATGACGATAACTTGACAAGCTGATACTTGACATTACATTAGTCACAGCACAAATATTTTCTGCATCAAGCAGGGAAAACCATTTACTTCTTATTTGGTTAAAACCTCATATGGGAGGATAAAATACTGCAAGGAAGTTCAATTCAGACAGTAATCAGCAAGGATTAATATCAGACTCTACAGGTTAAAGAGAAAGATTTCCAATTAGACTGCTCTCACTCCAGATGTTAGATGCAAGCTACATGTACTTCAGACCAACTGGTAACAAATCCCAGAATTTCCCACAACCTCTCAGGTTCTATAATTCATTAGAACAACTCCAGAATGCAGGAAAGTGCTTATATTATGATTACAGTTTTATCATAAAGGAAACAAATCAGGACTAGCCAAATGGAGAGACACAAAAAGCAGGTCTAGGAGGGTCCTGAATATAGAGCTTCCATGTTCTTTCCCTGTGCAATCAGGGAATAGGACCCTCGTGGCACATTGTTGTGTTTACCCTCAGGAAGTTCCACCAAGCTTCAGAGTCCTGAATTTGCAGTAAGGTTCCATTATCCAGGTAAGACTGACTGAACCACTGACCTGGTGTTCGAACTCAAATTCTAGCCCACACTCTCCCTGCCCAGAGTTGGGGAGGTCAGACTGATATCACATAGCTCAAAGTCTCAACCTTCCATTCACATGGTTGGTTTTTGTGGCATGACTTGACCCCATCCTGAGTCATCTCTTTGGCATAACTATCAAAAGCCAACCAAGAGTAACCCCATAGCATAAATTCTTAGGGCCTACAATGAATAACTGAGGTACTCCTGTCACCCAGGGTAAGTCCAAAGGTTTGAGCTTCCTTCCAGGAACCCAGGACAAAGACTGAAAAGAGTCTATTATACCACGTAGACTCTGGCAGTATGGAATCAAAAGAAAATTTCCTCCCTCCAATCACATATCCAATCCAACATATTCACCCATTCTAGGTAAAAGAGCGTTTATGCCTATAAATTACTATATGCAAGACCTTTCCTCCTGGGGGCTAGACAAGTTCCTGGGAGGTGTTATAAAGGAATTTTGGGCTTTATGTCAGGGGTGTGGTGATTAGGAGTAGAATATGGTGGATGCTATGAAGAACTCAGCCCTGGGAAATATCTGGGGAAAATAAAGACTATTTTCATTGACCGAGTCCACTTTTTCTTTCTATCTGAGGAAGACCCAAATAAGTTGGTTGAGTCTCCTTCGGCCCAGAGGAGACTGGGAAGCAGAGAGACTTCCTTCTGGTGCCTGGGAAACTGACAACCTGAATGTGTTGGTTTGCTCCAATGAGGATAACACATGTGAAATACAGATGAAATTGGATTCAATACATGATTAAGTTTTCAACAGTCAGTATTATTTTCTAAGAAACATCTGTCTGCTTTAAGTGTAAATATGGTACTTAAATATAAATATGATAAATATCACTATACTTGCATGTTGCGATGCTTTAGTGGTTATCTCAATCTCTGATTCTCTAACAGAACATGATATATCTTCTGAACGATTATTATGATACGAAGGAAATGATCCAAGAATTTCCACTTGAGTCTTCCTATCCTGATGGTCCTTATTCCATGGTTCAGGAAGACAGGGTGAATACTCTGCCATTTATTGTAAATATATATGCATTATGCTAGTTACTGAGGGAAAAACTCAGTAACAGGATGAACAGGATGCATTCATAGTCTCATCTACACCACTGAAGCCAATGTGAGGAAAGGTTGGGTTAAATCTATACTTATTACTTAAATTCCATAAGCCCTCTTTCTGATGAATACATCACCATGGTATTCACAATCTCTCTAATCATTCCCTAAATTTTGTTTATTTCTCTCACATCATTGCACAGTTACTCTGATAAAGACCACAGCTCCCTTTGAAGATGAGTAAGAACATTGACGGAATGCAGATATGTTGTCATTAAGGCCATATGTCAAGGATAACTGGCCTCCCCTTCACTCAAAGCGATCTTAAGATATTAAGAGTTGATCATTTCCTGCACTGCATCTTTTGTCCAAATTGAAATCAGTAAATCGATTGTGATGGCAGCATCTCCCATCTTTACTCCCAGACGATAGAGGATGAATGCTCTTTTCATGGTGCTGAAGATCCTTTCAAGCATGTCTGTACTTTCTTCTCTAGTGTATTATCAAGGGTTTAGTAACAACATTTTTCATCTGAGTTTTCCAGTGAATAGAGCTAAGTGTGGATTTACACTCCCATGTAAATCCATTCTTTAATTTGCACTTCATAACCTCTCTAATACATCATGGTAGTACAAATAGAAAATAATAATACCATCACATAGAGCCTCCAGCCATCCCAAATTTCATCTTCACTCCCATTCTGTGGCCTGAGGGAATCAATAATTTTGGTACTTGGATTTTAATGGAAACATATTTGTGTTCTACACTAAAACAAAACCAAATTATTTTTTAATCTCAAATTTGTTCATCTTATACCACCATAAGTATAGATTTGACTAATGGACAAAGCAAATACTGAGGCCCATATTACCAGCTAGGTTAATTCAGAATCTTGGGTATTAATAAATATCAATAAATATTTATAAATTCAGTTATTATAATTCAATTATTTATATTAATAGATTTAGTCTAAATCAGTACATTGTCCATCCTCTTTTATCTAGTAAATAGTAAATTTTTATACATGTTCTTCAGGTTCAAAATGATTTAAATTAGCAAAACCTCAGTTTTCCTGCTTCCAAGTGAGTATGCCTCGTAGTTTGTTCCTAGAGCATGCAAGCTTCTAACTCCAGTTATAGATTTGAAGGTAATGGTAGGTGTTAGCAGTGGAACATATAAAACGTTTTTAGCTTCTTGCAAGGTTACAGACTTAGGTGTGGTTTTTACATGATATTCCAGCAGGAAAGGATTAACATCCTCAGACAGGTGAGGAAGGGGCACTTCTGTCACTAATGGGGGCTCAGGGGAATCATAGAATATGAGGTATCTAGAATTGTCTCAGTTTTTCCAAGTGTCATGATATCAATTCTGTGGGTTCCAATATTTCTTATTCATTTCTCTCTCTCTTTTTTTTTTTTTCACATAAGGAAATAGAAGAAGCTGTAAATTAAACTTCATGTGTGGATGAATCAAACTCTCCTTCTGATTTTAGTTCCAGTGATGAGTTTCATTCAGGGTAATTAAAAACAAAACAGAACAAAACGAAACAAAAACTCCTTGCTCTGTGACCACAGTAAGCTAAGAAATCAAAACTCTGAGCCTAGTAATTTCCGTATGTAACTTGCTCAATGCTGGTAGCAGCACAAAGACTCTTACCATTGCCGATTTCAGTCTACCAACATGACAAAGCAGAGAAGAAATAGGCACTTTAAGCCCTAATCAGCTGATGTGGGAGGGCTCCAGCACATCATTGATTCCCAAAATTATGCAATTCAACCAGGAAAACCAGAGAGCCACGATCAAGAACTTGAGGGATCAGGACGGTGTTGTCAAAGCTGCAGATTCCAAAAGATCACTGTCTCTGCCCTGAAACATGCCAGCAAGATGCTTGGTTTATATGCAACTTCTCTCTCATTTTCAGAACACTAGCTACAAAGGATTCAAGAAAATGTAGTGTTAGCTCCTTAATCTCATTATAAGAAGTTATACTTGAAATGTGTTAGCCTTATTGTGGAACTAACCGATATAAATTACACCCATTAAAAGGGCTTAGATTGTTTTATATAAGGTATTGTGCAGTAAAGAATAGAAATGTGTTGGGGTGCCTGGGTGGATCAGTCAGTTAAGCCTCTGACTTCGGCTCAGGTCATGATCTCACAGTTCATGAGTTCCGGCCCTATGTTGGGCTCTGTGCTGACAGGTCAGAGCCTGGAGCCTGCTTCAAATTCTGTGTCTCCCTCTCTCTCTCTCTACCCTTCTCCTGCTCACATTCTCTCTCTCTCTCTGTCTCTCTCTCTCTCTCTCTCTCTCTCTCTCAATAAGTAAATAAAAATAAATAAACATCAAAAAATTATTTTTAAAAGAACAGAAATGTGTGCTTGTACCTATGTGTGTATAGATATATGTTTAAATGTACCAAAGATTATATACTGAATTGTTAACTCACGTTCATTCGCTTAAAGGAGGACCAATAAGGAGAGAAGCAGGGAGCCATTTTAAAAGTTAAAAAAAACACAAACACATTCATCCACATATGCAATACTCTATATACCTGTCACATGCATGAGAAATTAGAAATAACACATTATACCTTTATCTACTAACCTGTAAGAATATTCATGAAAAAGCATTACAAGATATTAAAAAAGGTAGTATTCAGGTAATATTTGTAGTATAATTCAATTTTGAGAAAAATCCACAAACAACATTCCCATATAAGTGTATATGGCTTGAGAAAACTTGTATGAATAAAGAGAATGGCATGAAAGGACATAAATTAAGCCCTATAATTAGCTGAATTGTATGTTTTATATTTACTACAATAATGTATTATCTTTAAAATAAAGATAATTTTAAGGATAATGTGAATTTCAAAACTTTCATGGCATACAGTCCCCATAATTGATTGAACCACATAAATTAAATGAATGTTTCCAAAAATTAATATTGCCTGATTATTTTGCAAACAGAGTTTCAATATGCAATTTTTTCATTTTCATTTCATTTTCAATATGCATTTTTACAAGAGTGGGTCTTATTTGAGCCACCATACAGTAAGAACAAATTGTAAATAGTGAGAAGCAAATAAAAGAAATTGCATCAAGAGAGTTTTGATTAGATAGCGAATGAACATTCTTAGGGTCAGGGAGGTCAACAGCTTCTATTTATGCATATGAAATATGTTCAGCTGATGACACATTTGGAAAAGAACCAAAATTGTTTTGAAGGAAAGAATAGTAACAAAGACAATCTCTTCCTTAACTTACTATTTATTGTACTATATTACATCTCCACTCTATTCAGTGTCATAAGTATTGATGGGAATGCTTTATTCTGGACTAGTATGATCCTGCTGAGATTTTTGAATAAAGAAATAAATAAAATGCTTATAACTAAAATATATCAGATCTTCTTTTCCATTCTTTAGAGGAGATGCAGTTAGAGCAAGGAAGCCCATTATATTCTTATCTGCCTTTCCCTAGCATGGTATGGGCAAAATGTCAAATTCTTCCCATCCCATTCTTACCTCTTTATTGCGGCTGTTCTGTTTAAAACCTTAACTATGCCTAAGAAAGAGTAGATTGTACTGAATATACTATCTCAACAGAAAAACTGCTGTGCTCTTTGGATAGAGGAGCTGTCCTCACCTTTAAGGCATTCACTTAGTTATTCCTATAATTTCAGAATCCTAAAGGTCAAAAGTAAGCCCATTTTATAGAATATATTTTGAATTCTTTTGACTTCTAAAATAGCAGGCCATATGACATTCTCTGATATAAAATCATTAATAAAACAAGGGTGCCGGGGGGGTTCAGTGTGTTAAGCGTCCAACCCTTGGTTTCAGCTCAGGTCATGATCTCACAGTTCATGGGTTTGAGCCCCCTGTCAGGCTCCATGCTGACAGTGCAGAGCCTATTTGGGTTTCTCTCTCTCCCTCTCTTTCTGCCCCTCCCCTGCTCACTCTGTCTCTCTCAAAATAAATAAGTAAACATTAAAAAATAAAATAATTAACAAAACATATATCCTTTATTTTATTTTATTTTATTTTATTTTATTTTATTTTATTTTTCTCTTTTCATACTTGTAATCTGATGGTGGTCTATTAGGACTGTTTTGTCTGTGATGCTTCAATTTCTTTGAGGTAAATATATAATAGTAACAAGAATGATTGATAGCCATAATAATGATAAACATAAACACTGTAACAGATTGTGCTTGGGAATAATAAAGACAGGGATATGTCTTACAAATTGTGGAGAAAATACATATACACACCATAGCCTATTATTGTTCAGCAATTAAGGGAAATAGCACAACCTTAATAGAAAGCATGTCTCCAAATATTACAAGGCACAAACCAAAATGTTATTTGTTACAGCTGAGGATGCCTCAAATCTCATGTAAGAGAAAGAATTAAAAATATAAAAGGTGCTCTGGTAGTCACATTTTTCCAGGTGGCAAACAGTTGTTTAAGGATGTCAAATTTAGGTTATGAGGCAAAAGTAGTTTCTGAGGCTTTTGATTGAAATGTGGTTAAATTTTGAATTCTTTCATCCTCTCCTAATGCGCTTGGAGTCTTGTCTGCTTAAAGTGTACATTTTAAGTATTTATATGGGTTTCAGTCTCTTCTGTGTTTCTTACCATATTTGATTGTATAAGTAGATGATAAATAGATTCCTAATTTGATATTATTTCACTGCCATATGTACCAGCAAGTTAGCCATATATAACTAAAAGTTAGATCCATAACAAATATGAAAAAAAAAAAATGAGAGGAATTAAAACTAGGGAAGTAGTTTTCTCTAAGAACAGAAATTTTTCCCATTATACGTGCTGCCTTACTCAGTTTGGGAGAGGGTCATGTTTTTTAAAGACTATAAATAAAAGCTTAAATTATCTCATGCTAGATGGAGCTTCTGCATTGACAGAAAAGATGGATCAAATAATCTCTCAATCTCACTCCTGTATCAAATTCTATGATTATAATTTCTATTCAAGTTAAATTACCATAATCCACAAACTATTTTTTTTAACGCTTATTTATTTTTGAGACAGAGAGAGACAGAGCATGAACGGGGGAGGGGCAGAGAGAGAGGGAGACACAGAATCGGAAGCAGGCTCCAGGCTCTGAGCCACCAGCCCAGAACCCGACGCGGGGCTCAAACTCACAGACTGCAAGATCGTGACCTGAGTTGAAGTCGGACGCTTAACCGACTGAGCCACCCAGGCGCCCCAATCCACAATCTATTATTAGAACCCAATGGGTTAAAAGTTACGTGGGAAATGAATGCATCCAGGCACATGGCACAGAGAAATGCAGTGTTAGACCACAAAGAAGTAGACCTGATGAATACTAGCCTTAGATCCTTAGTTTTTCCTCCATCAGCATTATAGGAACTTAGACCAGTTTCTTCAGTATTGTGAAGCTGATTTTAACACACACATGGCGTTACGTGTGTGTATACATTATATATATAAATACACACACACACACACACACACATAATGTATACACACACGTATATTTCTAGGTTAGTCCAGGCCAGTTTGAGGTTTTATTATTTGGAAGGCAGGCAAAGAACATCCAAAGTGAGATCATAGGGATGAATGAATTAGCCAGTATAAATGGTTGGAGTGATAAGAGGTATAGAAAACACGAAATTTGGACCCATGTAATAGCTCTAGGGCAGCCCAAGGAGAAAGTAGGCTTCACCTGAAGACAAGGAAGGAAGAAGTGTACTCCTGAGTAACAGGGGTTCCTGTGCCAAGTAGCAGGAGTACTTCCAACTCCAGAATACATTTTGCCTTAATTAACTACATTCCAACAATTAGAAATAACCTTCTTTCTAGTGCCCAATATGTGATCAGACATTTTGGTGTAATCTGAGACTCAAGTGGTCTAAACTAGAAAAGCCAGCAAGGGAAAAATTGAATGACTTACAATTAATCTTCTAATTAAATTATCTTGCACAACTGTTTTACATCAGGTATTTGTTTAGACATGGACATCTGTTGCAAGTAACAGTTGAGAATTATCAAATATTCTGATATCTTAAAGGAACAAGGAATGAGGATATATGTAAATTGGTTAAATTATAACTACAAGTACAGTAAATAATGTCCATGTAACTGTTGATAATTATATATGTAATATGTATATGTGTAATATGTATATAATATATATAATATGTATATATATTATATATAATATATGTATGTATATTGTGTATATAATATATGTATGTATATTATGTATATATGTACATATATAATATATGTATATATAATATATATAATATGTACATATATATGTACAATATATATAAT